>NC_090355.1:22073232-22370732 GCF_035084215.1 Heptranchias perlo | reverse complement strand
CAGGAATACAAATAGAAAAACAAAGTAATATTGGCATGTAAACATGTTACTTTAAAAATATAAAGACCACATAACCACATTAAAAAAGATTACATGGCAGCCAGGATTGTGCCAATCGATTAGTTTGGCAAATCAAACATTCTGTTGATTACTGGAACAATTAATCACATTTCTGGATACATTCATTCATCATAAAAGTGGTACATCTTCCTGACTGCATGTGGATTGAATGTCTTGCACAGCAACGTGTTAACGTCACGTGGAATGAACCCCAGCTCATTTCAACTTCATTTTTCAGCCAATCCATATGCTAATTGCCACACTAACAGCTAAAGACCTAAAATACATTCCAATGTTTGCTTTGTTGGTGCAATTAGGGCTGCAACAAAACCATTATTGGTGCTTTCAAAGCTTTGGACATCCTGTATACCAAAGCTTTGGATGTCCTGAGTCTGTGATAGCAATATTCATCTAGAGAAGCATGATCAAGGCCAACGGGACATGAATTAGAGCAGTAATGAAGCGTCGAACTTGACATACGAGCTTTGAATGTGTGTTAAACAAACAGAACATTGAATCCTGCTACAGCCCTAAACACAATGTTTACTGTGCTCCATAGAAGAGGATCAGAGTGACTGGATTAAATATGTCCACCATACTCAATGCCAAATGCTTTTCTCTAATAGCAGAAGATGGACAAAAACGAACAGATTTTTCTTGGTCTACTGAATTCTCAGTTGTCTTTTTCTTTTTTCTCTGCAGAAGTACATGCTTCCGCACATATTCATTTTTACATCGGAACCCAGTCTGCAAATATCACGTTATTTTCAGATCAGCAATGTAACTGACCGCTAGTGAAAGTATAAAGAAATTCTGAACATGTATTTCATATCATGCTTAATTAATTAAGACAATAATGTGCAAATTCACTTTTACTAATGACAGTCAAAATAATAAAGTAAAAATACTAGCCTGTGTAAAAAAATAACACTCAATATACAGACTGAATGGAATATTATGAAAATGAAAAGTTTCATGGGAACACTGAAAACATGCAACTTAATATTATCAACAAATGGAAATCATCCACCACAAATACGAAAACCACTGGCACCAAGTACATCAACACATCCACAAGGAGCGACTCAATGACTTGTCAATTAACTAAACTGTAAGCAATTATTCAATTTCCAACTGGTTCATTGGCATTGCAATATTAGGAACCGTTCATATTTCAGTCTCCAAATCAACCATTCAACAATTACATGTCATTATATTCAAAAGTTCGGACACCCCAACCTTAAACACAAGCCCAATCTAAATTAATAAAATGACTGTCAAGCAAGGAGCTATTTCTGTGACCATATTTGAAGAGACTGGCTAAATTATTTAAACAACCAAACAAAAATGGTTTGCAGTACAATTCTGAAAGTTATTCTATAAATCCAGAACAATTTTATTTTTATCATTCATTATGTTCAGTCTTGTAGTACATATTGTTGTCAAACTATTTACTGATAATTTTCCAGCGGTCTTTGCTACCAATTTCAACAATAACAAATAGTAGGAAGGTGCAAAGTGTAGACTTTTTTGCAGCCTTAAATATCCCAGTTTTTATATGGCTAGGAGTTAACTTGTGCTGTAAAGATAACACGTCAACCTCAATAAAACCATTTAATCTATTCTAAACAAGTGACGACAACACAGAAAAGTAGACCAATCCATCAGCTAGCTTGAATGAATAAGCAAGCTTGGTAAAGCAATAAAAGTGAGCACTGACAGAAGTTAAAAATTTATATTAAATATTGACATAAATTATTTACCAAATTCATACTTAAAGACATGAATGGTTTATTGAACAAGAGCCAGCATGACAAGAGGTCAGCATCTAATGCATGAAAGTAGGCTTTGGTAGAGGTGTGCTATTTCAACCATGCTGATCACCTTGATAAGACAACAGCATAAAAGTAGATCGCTGTGAAAACAAACATGGCATTCTTCTCTTAGTGTAAATTCAAAGCATCAAATGGGAGGGTAACCCAATTAAATCTCTCAAATAACAGAAACATGAAATTGGTTGCTTAACAAGAGACTCAACTAGATGAGGAAGGTAGTGCCCATTCAAATATGTTGCATATCAGGCAATGTGTTAACATGGCGGTTTCAGAAACTTTTCTAAAATTTTACTAAAATAAATCTTTGCCCAAGTCCTTAGACGCTACTATAGTTCTCTATCCATACAATAGATGTTTCAATAACAGATATTTGTAGATATGAATTTAGAATAAAGCAAGTTTCTAATTTTCTAATACTTTTATCTAGTCCCAATTTATTACTGAGTTTGTACATGCTGTCCCAATAAAAACAGGTTGAGTTATAAGCAATACCTGAGTAGGCCCTGACTGTGATATTTATAAGAACAGGATCCCACTGTATTTGAAAATATTAATTCTAACAATCCAATATAGAACTTGGAGAAAACTAAGTTATTCTTGGACATCAGTGTTGACTGCATTAAGGAAATGAGAGAGTTACATAACAATGAACAGCGCTTTTCATTACTAGTGTTATTGAACTATCTATTGGTTCCTCAGAATAATCAATTTAATCTGTAATGACATAAATCTTTAAATCATTATTTTAATGTTACAGATTCTGTTTTCCTTTTTCATTAGTCTGTACGGTCAATCAAAATTGTCTATGAAATGAATGGTTAAAACAAGCTTTACAAAAGTCTCAACTTCAGAAATTATAATCCCCCCATCCCTGGAAAAAATATATAAAAAGTCCAATTTAGAAGGCAGTCTCATTTATCCACATTATGTAGCAATTACAACATAAACAGCATCCATGTTGTCAAGAGTTAACATACATACCAAGGAAAGAATTATTTCCTAACATTACTATATTTGTATTGAACACCAGATCTTATTTTATCTATAAGTGAAATATTGGATGAAGACACAAATCCATGTAAATCATGTTGAAGCTTACATGTTACCATATTACATAAGAAACTGACAAAAAAGTCACAAAATAACATGGGAGAACAAGGTTTAGAGACAACAGTGATCATTTTCTTCATCTCTCTTTAGGCATAAAGAATTCAACAACCAGCCAAGCAGCCCTTTCACTCCCCCTGCGGACACCTCCTGCAGCCTAGGAGTTCATTAAGTTTTATGATCTTCCTCAAGTCTGTTCCGCTTATAAGCCTCACAATGGCTACAAATCTGGTGAACCATCTAGTACACCATTAGACAGCTTCAGCAAATGAATGCCATTTACTTTTTTCAGTCAAGTTGGCAGTCTATCTTAAAGTTTATTTGACAGCTGTCCATATATTTTTTTCAGTGCAGGTTATCCAGTATTTTTACCTTTAATAGACAAGCTACCAAGACTATAGCTGAATAAATTAGCTGACACCATTTCACATCTGAAAAAAGGACTGACTTGTTTTATGACCTGAGAACAAAACGATTATGGAGCAAAAACACAAAAGTTAACTTTAAACCAGCTCAATATTAAATATACTTTTAAATATTGTGGATTAAGAAGAAACCTGACTTTCAGATTAACTAAAAACCAAAACCAATAAATATGTAACTATATTTTTATATACTGTATAAATAATAAAGATGGAAAAAATAAAAAGCTGAGGACTTACTTATGGTCTAAATTGTCTTGATATGCTCACAATAAAAAAGCACCAAAAAATGCATCATTGAAAGAACCATAACAAGTGAAACCTTCATAATGTTTTCATTTTAAAGAAAACATAAAGTAAGGAATATGCCAAACTGCTATTATTCACATTTCTAGTTTCCTAAAGTACATTTCAACAGCTCCTATAGGGACCATTAGAAGTACAACATTGCATGAATTCTACAATCTAATTTCAAAGACACTAATCTCTCTGTATTGCTGGTGTTGACACTGATGGAGCCCAACATACCCGTAAACTGCTTCAGTGAAATACAAGTCCATTGTTATCTTAGCCAATATAGGGTACCAGTGTGATAACAAGGGATAACCTGATCTGATGGGGTGTGGTGATACCAAAAGAAATCCTAAAATAATCAAACCTGTCAATTAAACAGAGGTTTGTGTCTGTACAAAAAAGAAGATTCCCTGTCATGGAAGCAGCAGGAAAGACTCATGAAACTGCACCCTGCTGACATCTTGTACAAATCTAAACTTTTAGCATTCCAAAAAAAAATCTATGTTTATGTCCACTACTGCAGAAAGCTGATAAAGTGTTTTGGGAACTCGTTTCTAATAACATCCTTCATTTAAAACCATTGCTTTAAGCACTGCACACATTCTGATACATTCAAAATACTATCCGCTGCAACAAAAAAAATCTGCAATACTTTCATGAAATGGTAAACCATTTATTTTTGTTGCGACAGAACCTAGGTTTCCATAGTTTTTATCAGTTGTTTAAACTGGCAATTGATAAAAATATGATCCATAAAGAATAAAAAATACCTTCAAGAGGACTGGGGGATTACTGCCTTTATGAAAAAGCCTGCTACCTTGTGGTAAAGTGAAGGAATGCATACAATCAGGCTGACTTTTTAATCTCCTTTTATCAGATATCTTCGTTTTTGAATAGACTTTCTATGTGCACAAGATGCCTTAATAAAATCTATAAAGGTATAGGTAAACCCAACCCCGTCCCACAAATACAAAGTCTTATGTTTGAAAATCAGTCAATGTATTTATAACCCCAACAGTGAGAGTGAGTGGATATTTACAAGACAGATAAACCTGATGGTGCAGCTGGGAAATCCACCCAGATATATTGGTTCATAATGAAACTATCTCGAGGAAAACAATGCTACCTTAATTGAGCAAAAAAGTAATGAACTGGTTACAAAGAAGCTAGAAAGCAAGTCCTGGCTTTTCTGGTGCTATTTGGTATTGCTAACTTCAGTCCTTAACCAAACATTGCGTATATATAGTGCAAAAAAAGCAAGAACAAATGCGTTGTATTTTATATCACGGCGATATACCACTTCCATAACAATATATGTATTCGTGCAGAGGTAACATTCTAACCATATACAAACACACACAACTATAAAAGTGTAATAATTTGCCTCATTATCACCAAGTCAGTGGCTAGGTTAAGAAAAATGAAAAAATACTCATTCCAATTGCCTAAATAAATTGCTAGTTTACAAAACCTTTAAAAGACTATTTTTTATCAGCCCGATGAACTGATGCATTTCTTGTTACAACGCCATCTGTTCACGCAGTAAACGTACCCGAGTTTTATTTAATATTTTAAGGATTACAAACATTCGGAACAGATTTATCTGTTATTTATGTATTACATTTATTTAAGCAATTTATTAGATGGTTTCTGCTTTAGTTATAACTTAATGGACATTTTTTTTCGGCAGGACTACGCCTGGCATTTTTCGCTTTCCGACGAACTTTCTTTCTGGGTTATTGGAAAAGTGTCTCCACATTTCCTGTAGCTCTGCTTTCTTTTATAAAGACATATCCAAACAAAACTGTTAAAGATGCCTCCAGAGGAAAATCGTATTTATAATCCTGTTTAAATCGCGTCAGAAATGTCATCACTCGGGAAAGAATACCACACGTGTGGAAATATTTGTCATCATCTCAGATTTGCTATCATCCAAGTCCTGCCAAACACTGAACCTCCAACAATAAAACATCATTGCAAAAACTATTTTCTCTTCTAGAATATAACACCACACGTTCCCTTCAGAATTGTTGTAATGCTGCATTTGATGGAAAATAGATGTTACATTTAACTGGACAGTTATACGTACACCCAGATCAGTTCTACCGTATATCCAATTTCACGCGATATGAATACTGTACCTGTGTCTATCTACCATTCTGATCATTTACAAAGATCTGAATTATAACTTTTCTAGATTTACTTCGTGCTGCGTACGACATCAATTTAAATCAACGCTGGTGGAAGAAAAATATAACAGAAAACTTGAACAGAATAGAACCAGTCCGAATCTCCACAATGATCTGCCTTCTAGTCCTGTAAAACACCATAAGAAACGTGTTCCTCAGAACTGTTGTTCCATCTAAGAGAGACACAAACTTTGAAGACTCTTTTCCGCCCATACTGCTCTGGTCTTTTACTTTACGTTTTTCTTTGTTGTGCGAGCTAAACCTTCCGGTTAAACCCTGAACAACGCCTCAACAATGAGCTATTTCAAGCAGCGAAAATGTCATAGAAACGTTACCGTGTGGTCACTCAAAAGGAAAAAAAGGGTTCACGAATCCTGATGAAAACATCTAGGTGGAATCTGCCGCTTCTCTAACATCTTACGCACCCCGGTTCCATCATCACTTAGCTCAATGATCTCAGACTAAACTGGACACTAAGGCGTATCATAAATAAAAACTTTCAACATGAAAAACTGGTCCCAGAGTTGGAGGATATTCTACGTTTTCAAAGTTAAGACGCGAAGATGTATAACATTTTATTGTACCTGATATGCACAGTAAGAAACTAAAACCTGCAGTAGTTTAAATATTATATTCACAATACGCGAGTTGAGACATTGCTTATATCCCGTTGAAAATCTACTGTAGGTAATCTTCTAGACTGTAAACAAACGCATGGAAAATTATCTGCTAAGGTAAAAGCAAGACAGCCCAATCTACCATTGTGCATTCCAGATATATTTTCTTATAATTAATATACACTGAAGCATAACAAACTACTCTGTAAAAGACGGCTTCTATGAATTTTGTTGCATTTTTACAATATTGCATTTACCAAAACACTGAACTCTGAATATGCCTGTCAACAGTATCTCATACTGAATGCAATCGCTCCAAATTACTGCAAAACACAAAACATAATACATTTGCTTTCAACGTTACAACTGCCATTCTGCCCCAGATATCGATACGATTGTCATTTTTTCTAATCAAAAGTCCAACCATAGTTTAGTTTGTAATGTAAAATCTTACACACGCTGCTACTTTTCTACTCCGCATACAGCAATGTGCGCCAAAGGCGGCTCTATTATAGATGCCAAAGGCGATTATGTTATGGATGATATACGAGCATTTTAATGTACATTTCATTTAGCATCACCGTTATGAATTGTTAAATTTGGTGAAGCATTATTACAGTGTACAAAATGAAATAGGAGAGAAATAGAAATCAAGATGGCGGTGCACATGCCGCTGGAGTTCAGCTAGCAGAAGTATAGCAGTGTAGCGATTTGTGTGTTAAAATTAATCGGAGCTGTACCTGTTTTCTCCTTTATTTCGCACAGGACGCTAAACAAGGCCGGCTTCATTCTGTGGCAATTTAACGCGTGCTTCCTGAAATATAAAAATAATAAGTAATTAACAAGATTTATAGCACTCAAAGTCAAAAATATGGCGGCGAATTTGAGCGCTAAAGACATCAAATCAGACACACGCAAAACAAAAAAAAAGGGGGAAAATGTTTTGCAGGCAACCAACTTTGCTTGTGCTTCGTCCAGACTCTGGTCGGTGATGGTCATGATCTGATGAAGGATATCCCCGATGTCTTGTTTTCTTCCGTCGCCGTCTGCACCTTCATGTCCTTGCACATGTGGAGGCAAACCCATGCCCCCCTGTACCGAGTGTCCAGCCAAGCTTACACCGGGATGAGTCTGCATCATCCTGGATTGATCGTCCATACTCTGCCGCAGCACCACAGAGAAGAAATAAAACTAGAACAGGTACCACTGGAGCCGAAGAAGACAGGGACAGTTGCTTTGGCTGCTTTTCAATTCCTTTTTCAAACTTGTCTATATTCCCCCTTTACAAAAAAAAATACAAAACAATAAAAAAAACTACAAGACCCGCAACGTTGCGTGTGGAGAAGCGAAAAATAATTAAAAAGAAGCAAATCCAAGATCATAAAAAAAATCTATAGAAACAAGATCAAGTAAAAGTAGCTGCCTCTTCAAAAGACAGAAGGGAAATAATAAAAAAAAAGAAAAGATCATAAAAATTATTTGCACTGCCCCAGCAGTGAAAGCCAGATCAATTTACGAGCCAACTCTTTATGTTTTGATGGCCGCTTTGGTGAGGGATTGACAGACTGCCAATGCCACTCACTCACTGCAGACGTGTCAGAGTTTAAGGGAAGAAAAAAATATATATAAAATGCAAACTCCGCCCCCAACAGGGCGGCCCGTGACTAGGATACCAGTTACACACACGCCGCCGTTTAAACGCCGGCTCACTCACTCACTGCCCTGAACCGTTACTTAACATCTACCATTTCTGTCAAACACCACACACACAAAAAAAAACCCTTTCCTGTTACACACTTTCCGTGTGTTGTTTTATTTTTTTTCATCCCTTTCTCCCTTCTCTATTTATTCTTAAAAGCGAACTGATTCGCTTCTCTCGCTTTTTAATCCATGCCTCCGTGTCGATCTAACTTGATGGCGGAAATGTTTTCTTCACGCTGACGTTCTCCTCCCCTCCATTCCACCACCCATCCCCTCCTCCTCCTCCTTCTTTCGCGGTCAACGTCTATCAAAAAACAAAACCCCGCCCACTGAACGAGATTGACATCTTTATTATCCAATCGTTAGCTGACCTCCGATAAAGACGGACCAATGGCAATGTAGAAGAGGCGGGACGTTGCGAAGCATCAAGTTCAGTTTGTTGTGTCGGGGAGGGTTTGTATTTAACGGTCGGCAACTTGTGATTGGCCCGTTTCGAAACGGAGCGAGCTTCGGAATGTGGACGTCACCCGCATGCGGCGCAGTCCGCTGGTTGCCATGGCAGCAGACGACTTTATTGGGAGCGCTCTATTGTTGCTTGGTGGCCATCTCAGCCGCTGCGGGCATCAGCAGCGGAGCAACAACTCAATGGCCACGTATAAAAGAAAGGCTCGGAAGTTATTGAAATGTTAAAATTAACAGAAAAACAGAACGATTTTTACCCCAATTGAAAAAACAAATGTTTCATTACATGATTTGCGAAGCGGCACTACTTCAGAAATAAAATAGTTATTTGCAAAATGTAGCAATTTATAAATATATATTGAATATTGAAATTCTTCGATAGTTCTGCATTCTCCGCAAGAGTTTCATTTATATTGTATGCAGTTGTTTTATTTTAATGAAAACGATATAGTTTTATATTCAGTTGGTGCGTAGTTCATTGATTCTCGAAACAGCGAGGTTCAATACTATAATAGCGGGGTCCCATTGATGGTGTCTCGAACAGGACCAGCTTTCTCCGTCTTCAGAAGCCTGGTCTTTTATTAATGGTATTTCAATGCAGCATGATAGATAAGATCACTTTAACCAAGTTGTAGCAGAATTTAAGATTTAATCTAGATGTTACCGTGTCAAAACCATGATTTGTTGTGGGTGCCATGGAGTTTGTTTTAATTAATTCAAATAATTATTTTAAAAAGTGCATAAATTATTATCATTATATGCAACATTTTATAATCAGACAAAACACTCCACTCATTTTATTCTTGAGTTGCCGATCACGAATATTTTAAAAATCTCTATTATTAATTGCTTATCTTAGACTCAGAAATCAATCTACCTTTTCTAAAATCATATTCGATATTTTAATTAAAATAAGCCATCGTATATTCTCTGTAAAATCCTCACAGCACCTAAGAATAACACGGCTGATGAGGTTTCTTAAACGAAATGCTAGCTATAGATATAATTCTTCGATTTCTATAGTGTAACACAGACTTTTTATTTCGGCTTGCAAGTAACAATATTATAATTAGGGATGAATCATCTCTGAAAAGCATTTGAAACTAAATGGTACTTTATCCTGTACTAAATGCAATCTTCGATATTGGAAGAATTAGATTCGAAAATGTCCTTTTCTCAACCCTAATTTGCGAACTTTACGATCAGACTTCATTGCAACTGATAATTTATAGTAATTCATATTTCTATTTAAATTGCTATGCATAAAATACCAGATAACACGGTCTGTGGATTTTCACTTATTTTTGATCAGTGTCTAAATAACTGGCGGTACAGAGGCGCCAGTTGCTATCCTCATTGCCTCTCAGGCAAGTTTGATACACAGTTGATGTTCTTACCTAATAGGTAGGAAGGACGCAGTCACGGGTTTTGCTGGCCCCAATTTGTGGATATATATTAAAATAAATACAATTTATGTTTTGTAATTACTGTGGCAATTGTTTACTGAAATAAACCATTTTGCAAATAATGTTGCCTTGCAGTGAGACTAAAGCAAGGTTGTTCGCTCGTTTGTTGTATGCAACACTAAACTCAGTGGACAGGTATTACAACTGTAGCAGCATGTTCCAGATGGTGCGCCAAACAGCAGAAGGATACCACTCCCTATTCACCTTAATTTATTTTCCTATTTCCCTCTTTGTATTCTTTCCTTCATAGCCACCTTCAGCGCATCTCCTTTCAACTGGGAGAGGCAGATGCGCGGGGTAATCAACTTCTCCCTGATTTTCAATGGATCATCCAGCAGGAGGCAATTATCCTGAAGCAAAATGGATATACGTTGGTGTCGATTTTTACTCATCGTGAAAACACATATGAAAAGTAGAAAAAAACAAGACACATAATAGCAGTGGGATGGAGTATAGGCTATTTCAGCTATAAACTAGCGTCTAACCACTAGACAGTGTTTTTGTGCCAGTATGACTGATCATGGAAATAAATCGAATGAATAGATGCATAGGAACGAGAAGCAAAAAGGTTTCGTATTAGGATTCCATTGGGCAGAATACTTAACTAAAATTGAATAATGCATAAAATGACTGTTGTTTCTGCCTTATGACATTGATTTCACTTATTGGGTAAGTATTGTTTGCAAGAGTACCCTAACGTTCATGCCGTGGTTCTCTGGGATATTTTTAGTTTAAAAGTAACAAATTAATGAATTTTGGGGGTTATAATCTATATTTTATGATAATTATATGCAGCAGAATGTTGGATTTTCCAACAACCAAAGTAAAAAAAAGTGCCAGTAAAAATCACATACAAAGGGTGTCATCCAACAAAGTCCTGGCTAGGATTGACTTTGCCAATGTGGAGATACAGATGTCTTTAGTCACTCTGGTACAGTATATATCAAGTATAAAGGCTTCCAAACCCTCAAGGTGCAGGTGACCCTTTATGGCAGTGGTTCAATAGTACAGCATGTTGGAAGCAAGGTGATTCTGCACAGGGACCCGAGGACAATTGAAGATTGAGTCACCCTTGTATCACTCACAAATCCCAAAGGTTTGCATCCTCCTTGCCCATTCTCTTAATTAGAGAATGCTGCATGATGCTATTTAGCCTAAAGAGAGGTAACAAATCAAATAAAGAACATGGGCTACCTGATAACACAATCGGTAAATGCACTATAGACCATACAAGCCAGGAATGTCTTAAATTGAACCTGAGACATTTTTAGTCTGTATTATGTTAGTTGATCTCAGCTGGAATGGAAGTATGGGTGTTACAACTGACCTCAAATGCCGGGCTTAGAGAAGGGGAAGAAATTAAAAATTTCCATTCCTGATTAACTATCCGGTGACCCTTGCATGTGTGGATATCAAGTGATGGCAGAATTGGAAATAATTTTGATGGCCCCATGGGTGACAACACTCACTGTTTAATTCACATAAGAACAATGGCCATTTGGGTAAGGTATGGCTGGCTGCTGGAACCATACTTCAACATGAGTCATTACTTTAGGAGGAGTGAGGGATCACCTTCAACATTGAAATTAAATCATTAGAGTGGGTAATTTTATTGGGATTCATGATTTCTTGGTGGTTAGTCAGAATAAAATGTACTAATAACTAATCATAGGCTATCACCTATGATTAAACTGCCAGTATGAAGTTTCATTACCATTTTGTCATAATGTAATACATAATATAGACATGATTTTCTAATCCCCACTAAAAATGTTTACCCTATTTTTTGTTATGTGGATTTCTCTTCTTATCAACTTTGACTGACTTATTCCATTTGTTTTTCCATTACATTGTATCTTACATTTATTTCTCCCTGTTACTGTGGTCTAAATTTCCATCCCATCAAGTTTATTGCTAGTTTTTGGGTTCAGTTTCTGTTTCATTGTGTATTAGTTGTTAATTTTCTAGCTTTACTTCTGTTTCACAAATAGCTGTATGACATGATGATGTTTACAGGTAATGCATCATAATGTCAGTGGAATATATACTGGACATACAGTTGCGCTGTATCAGCTGCTGATCACCTCCGTAAAAATGGAGTAACTACGTTGCAAACACCTACAATACCACTGTACAATTGGCATGGTGCTCTCAACTACCATACTTGGGTCTGAAAAAGTGATACCTAAGAAACTATAGCCTAGAGATTACTGTTGCAATATTAGTATTCCTCTGTCCATTATTTTAACAGAGGCATTAACCAATTATTTTAAATGCCGAACCCATCCATAAAATAGCAGACAGAGGAATGTCATATGAAAATGTTAAGCATTTGTATACTAATGTTGCAACATGAATTTTTTAGCTTATAGTATAAAAACTAAACAAAAATTATGTTCAATATCAGTACCACGTGGGATAATTTTATCCATCAGCACGAGAAATGTTACCTGCAAAAAATTGAAAATCTATTCCTGACTATTGACACAAAACATGGTCACAGTTTCCAGATGCAGCGCCATGGGTAAAAACAGTAAGAGTAGAGAACATTATTTTTACCTCTTATTTTTAATTTATTTTCTGCTTTTGGTCACATCTGTTCCACCTCACCCCTACATACTTACACACCCATACTGTGAACCATTACCAACCACAAATACATGTACAGATGACCTGTTCTTGAGGCTATGCTAATTCTGATGTGTTTTAAGGAACTAGGAAATGGCTCAGATTAGCTCAAGGTGGCTTTGGAAGTGCTCCTCTTTGGTTGCCAGCTCTCCTTGACAGCCAGATCAGGTGAGGTCACAGATGGTGAATTTTGATTTGGGTCCTAGCACGCTATAGCACAGCACCAAGACACTGCACCACCATGTTGCTGATGTCCTTGCTATTGTTAGCAACAATGGCCAATTGTGCACTTATGTAATATCACATTGTAGATTATAAGCTGTATATCTTCCACTTTGTGCCATTAAAGATAGTCAGACAGCAAATCTCCAAATCATAAAAACAATGGAAATTTGAACACTGAAAGTTGCATAAACAAAATATTTTAATAAAAGATATACCTCTGTGTTTATTTTTCTTACTTTTAAGCATTGCTAAAATTAGGTAGGCTAATGTTTCCCTTATCGTTTAGCAGAAAACTGTTATATTTTTGCCCCAATAACAATATTTTGCAAAACACTATTCACATTTGTGTTCTTGCTCAAGCTGCAGGTGAGGGACACATAGTGTGCTTCTTCAATAGTATCCTCATAAAACATTCATTAGAGGGCCCTCATTAGCCCTTCATATGTACAAGTGAGAAGAGTTCCTATCCCTGGGTGATGCTCACAACCTAATGATTGATATAGCCCAAACGACTGATGACAACAACTAGATATACCGTGCACTGGGACTTCAGACTACAGCCAGTCTGGTTGAAGATAAACATGCTACCACATTGACACCAACGGTAATTTAAACATTGTAATTTTGTTAAGAAGGTATCTTATTTAAGCTGTTTTGTGGGACTATTTTTAATAACTAAAATTACATGTATGGAGATTATCCCTTGCTGTATTTTTTATTGAGAAATCTAGATGAAGGACCAATATTCGATGTAGACTATAATCAAAGTTGAACAGAATAGACGAGAAGAGATAAACCAAGAAGTAGTGTTTAGGAGACACCAAGCTTGGGTTTTAAAGAGTCCATGGAATTTTACTATATGTAACGTTGTAACTGATTACAAAACTTTATGTAATATTTTATGTAATATTACAGTAATATTTATTTGACCCTACCATTCTTAAAATTTCTAAAATGATAATGCTGCTGTCAGGTTGCTCTTGAAATGCCAATGTGGTAGAACAAGGTCATTCCCACATTCTTCACCTTGGTCATGTAACCTGGAATGGTCCCATGCACAAATGGGGATGACCCACAGCATGGACAAGTCATTTCAATCTCCATCATTCACCTCTTAGCATTAGGTTGAAGAGTCACAATGTCAGAGGCAGGCCACCTGATCATTCTCTTGATTTGAGAATTGGGCATGACAAAATGGTAGGGGGAAAATGGATTATAAAAATGAATGAAAAATAACATAATTCATAAATTTATGGTTCACAAAACATAAATATTAGTTTATATTTCACCCAGAATTCATATTCATTTTTAAATAATATTTTAGTACAACTCTAAAATGAAAACATATCAGTAAGCTGTCTTCACCAGTATTTCTCAATTTATTTCTCCAAATTCACAAGCTAACAACATTACTTCCACATATTTTAAATTTTCCCCCTAGCTACAGTATCTTTTACATCTCCAGCATCCTTACACCTGATATAGTCTCCTGAGGTTAACATTACTCCTGGATCACTGCTCTATAATTTGCCACAGTGTTTATAAACAACTCCAAGTGTGCAGCTCTAGTTTTTTCACTTTACAGCTAACCAGATGGCATAATGTAATAGTGATCATATGGACAGGCTGAATATGGTTATTCATTACACTTTTATAAACTCTCCATGAAAATTCAAGTATTAAATTTGACAAACTATTCATCATGTTGAGCTATGTGTTACATGCAATTTATTTTGTCTGCACATTTCTCTAAGATTTCTGATAGACTGTTAATTAAAACACAATGGGGTTAATTTTCACTTTTACTGAAAAAGTGGAAAACGGGCAGTAGAGGAACAGCCGTCCTTTTTACACACAGCCTGACTTTCATTTCTACAACCGGTTGTAAAAGTGAAAATTCACCCCAGTGTGCTGAATCTGATTTTTTTTAACCTAAGTCTGATAAGATCCTAATTCAGGTGATCTTTCAGGGATAAATGTTGCATTTAAAATGAGAAATGAAAATCATGACAAAAATGTTCCTTCCCCATCACCATATTTTCCAAGTCATTTTCTTCTTTTTCAAGTTTCCTTAAATGATAGGGCAAATCTTTACCAATGCTGCTTTTGAGCTGGGTGTGAGAGAATCATGTGGAAAGTTCACCTCTAATTTATTCTCCTCCATCTGGAGAAAAAGTCTCATGGCTTCTCCAGTCACATGACCTGTCTTAGTTTGGAAACTTGTGAGGAATTTTGGTTGAAGAATCCCTGTCCTACTGTTCTATGGTGCAGTGCACAGTTTATGAATATCCATTTTCCTTTGATTTCTTACTTTATTATGTTATGTTTATATTGTCGTCGCCATTTCCCCGTTTCCTGGATCCTTGCATTAAATACCATACCCACATTATATGGGAGGGAGCAACAACTTGCTCTTAGGCCTCTATTCTCACCGTTCTATGACTGTTCCCTTAAAAGTGCACAAGAACAGCTGAAGGTGACTGGTAAATTGATTTCCCTCACTCTCCATGGAGGAAACCTGGCCTCTACACTGGGAAACAAGCTGAAAAATGTTTGTTCTTTTCCAATAGTTTAAAAAAAATGCATATTGTTTATATACTTGAACCAGTAAAACTACTTATGGATGAATTTCAGCCAAACAATAACATTAAAGAACAGAACACTAACATTCAAGAACAGAACACTAACATTCCTACAAGTGACTGAACAGGGTATTGTATTTACTATATTTAAATACTGCTTTGGCACCTCAATAATTTGAAAACATTTTAACAGTTGTTCTCAAAACTCAGAAATGGAAATGCTCTCAACAGTCTCTCAGTTAAGAAGCCAAAGTCATAAATTAGTGAGCATGATTATCATTCCAACCAGATGACTAGGCTGTAGCAGTACATTATTATTATTGCTACATGCATCTATTTTCGGCATGAGATGTTGGTACTCTCTAAATGGTTTCCATTTCTGTTTATTTCCAAAGTTGCAATGCATTTCGGTATGACACAAAACTTTCAAAATTCCACAGGCAATGAGTGTTGACATGACTGGTATTCAAACAACCATAGCCTTGGTTTGGAGTTAAGTTTAACAGAAATTATCCCTATATCTTAAAGACCAGAACAGAACCATTAGCCTTGTCTTTGAGTTTAACTCAAGAAAATTGGTAGATTTGTCACAACACATTCTGACATATTCTTCAAAGTGGTAACCTTATCTGTTTGGTAATTCATTGTAATGTGTGTGATAAACTATATAGAGCTATTATAAGTAAAGCTGAAGAACAATCATAAATTTTGCTTTGACTTTGTCAGCCCATTCACACTTGTGCTTTAAGGCAGTGCTACAAGTCAGAATACTTTTGAATGGTCACACTTGCAGAGAAACCAACATTACCCCCATATTATTCCCTCAGTCACTCCTTAAAGCTATATGAAATCATTATTTAAAATAAATAATTAAAAGGAGTGCCTAACTGCTGAGATTTTGTAATATGTCCCTATGCATTGTCTGTTGTTAATGTTGCAGAATACAAGCTCATTCTTCGGTTTCTAATGGCACCAACAATGAGATGTGATTTATGAATAAAGTAACAAGCTGTCATAATGACTTAGAGAGAACAGGTGAACTCTCAATTCAAGAATTCCAAACATTTCTTCTGCTTACCTAGGTGATGTAGAATCAGGATACAAAGATGCCCTGAGACAGCTCATGTAAATTTACTTGTACAACCTGCAATGGAGTTCAGATGATATAAAAGATTAGGAACACATTTATATAATTTTAAGTCCATTTTGTCAAGGGGTGCAATTTTTATTGAGCTGCTAAATAGCATTATTGCTCTACCAGGCAAGAAAAGACACGAATAGAATTCACTTATATTTAAGATTTTTTTAAAGAAAGCAATGGTGAATTTTGGAAGAAATTAGATTTTTTTTATTTGTTGCACCAATTTTTCAACATTACAACTGAAATATGGTGAACATAGGAACAGGAGTAGGCCATTCATCCCCTTGAGCCGCTTCTGCCATTCTATTAAATCATGCCTGATCTGTACCTCAACTCCCTTTTTCTCCATGTCCCTTGATATCCTTACCTAACACAAGTCCATCAATCTCAGTCTTAAAAATTTCAATTGACCCAGAATCCATAGCTATTTTGGGGAAAGAGTTCCAAATGCCCACTATCCTTTGTGAAAAAATGCTTCCTGATTTTATTCCTAACTGGCATAGCTCTCAAAATGAAAGCCCCTTGTCCCGGATTCCCTCACCAGAGGAAATAGTTTCTCTGTATCTACCCTATTGAATCACTTTAGCATTTTGGATGATTAGATCACTGCTCCGCTTTCTAAACTCAAGGGAATACAAACCAACTTTATGCAGCCTGTCCAAACAAATTAACCCTTTAACTGGTGAATCTACACTGCAAGGCCAATATATATTTCCTGAGGTGTGGAGCCCAAAACTGATCACAGTATTCCAGATGGGGTCTGGCCAAGGCTCTGCACAACTAAAACATCACTTTCTCATTTTATATTTCAACCGCCTTGAGATAAAGGCCAACATTCCATTCGCCTTTTTGATTATTTTTTGCAGCTATACACTAGCTTTCAGTGATTTGTGTACATGGGACATTCAAATCCGTTTGCCCCTCAACAACTCCTAGTCTCTCTCCATTAGGAAAATATTCCCATTTGTCTTTCTCAGATCCAAAGTGGAACCTCACATTTCCCCACATTGAACTTTATCTGCCATAGTTTTGCCCATTCCCTTAGCCTGTCTATGTCATTTTGTAACTTCCTATCTACACAACTTACTATACCTTTTTTTATTTGTTCATGGGACGTGGGCGTCACTGGCAAGGCCTGCATTTATTTCCCATCCCTAATTACCCTTGAGCAGGTGGTGGTGAGCCGCCTTCTTGAACAACTGAGTGGCTTGCTAGGCCATTATCAGAGGGTGATTAAGAATCAACCACATTGCTGTGGGTCTGGAGTCACATATAGGTCAGACCGGGTAAGGATGGCAGGTTTCCTTCCCTAAAGGGCATTAGTAAATCAGATGGGTTTTTGCGACAATCCAATAGTTTCATAGCCACCCATTACTGATACTAGTTTTTTTATTCCAGATTTTTATTTAATTAATTGAAATTAAATTCCCCAGCTGCCATGGCAGGATTTGAACTCATGATTCCAGAATATTAGTCCAGCCTTTATGGATTACTAGTCCAGTAACATAACCACTATGCTACCGTACCCTCCTAACTTAGTGTCATCTGCAAAAGTGGATATACAACTCTCTATTCCTTCATCCAGGTCATTAATATATATGGTAAAAAGCAGAAGCCCCAGTGTTAATTGTATCTATGTGATTTATATCAATTAGTGTTAATTGTATTCAGGTGGTGGATATCAATTGGGGACTCTCTTGGATCCATTTATAGGAGGGTGTGTAATGTTCACCATCAGGCTATCCAGTTAGACACCTGTACATATGCCTGGGGAACAACAGTTGTCACATCCTGCCAATCAGATAATGTTCTCTTTATCTCTACTGTCTACTTCCTACCTCCCAACCAATTACCAACCCATGCCACAAGGTTACCTTCAATTCCATACGCTTTCATTTTTGATAATAATTTCTTGTGCACAACTTTATCAAATGCCTTCTGAAAGTCCATATAGACAACATCCAAAGACACTCCCCTATCCACCATGCCAATGACCTCCTCAAAAAATTCAGTAGATTAGTCAGACATCATCTACCCTTCACAAATCTATGCTGACTCCCAAAAGTAGTCCCAATGTCACAGGACCCTAAAATCATCCCTTGTCTAAGTGCTCTGTCACTGATGATAGACTCCAGTAACTTCCCCACAACTGATGTTAAACTGACAGGTCTGTAATTACCTGGTTTTTCCCTCTCTCCCTTCTTAAATAATAGAGTAATAATTAGGTGTCAGCCTTGGCTCAACGGTAGCACACTCGCCTTTGAGTCAGAAGGCCATAGGTTCAAGCTCCACCCCAGAGACTTGAACACATAATCTAGGTTGACACTTCACTGCAGTACTGAGGAAGTACTGCACTGTTGGAGGTGCTGTCTTTTAAATGAGACATAAAACTGAGACCCCATCTGTCCTCTCAGATGGACGTGAAAGGTCCCACAGCACTATTCAAAGAAGAGCAGAGGAGTTCTCCCAGTGTCCTGACCAATATTTATCCCTCGACAAACATTACCAGAACAGATTATCTGATCATTTATTTCATTAGTGGGTCCTTGCTGTGCACAAATTGGCTGCTGCATTTTCCTACATTACAACAGTAATTGTACGTCAAAAGTACTTCATTGGCTGTAAAGCACTTTAGGACATCACTTTTAAGTGTAGATTTTCCCCTCCCATCCCCCTAAATAGTTTAAATCATTCTCCACTGCCCTATTTATCTTTTACGCAAGGACATAGGTTCCTATCTGGTTTAAGTGAAGGTCAACCCAACTGTACACCCTTCCCTGGCCCCAAAAGTAGTCCCAATGTCACAGGACCCTAAAATCATCCCTTTTGCACCATCCTTCCTGCTACACATTGACAGTCTTAATCTTTCTCTCCCTGTCTGGTCCAGCTTTTAACACGGAAGGTCTTCCTTTCTTTCCAATAAAATTGGTGTTATATATTCTGATGTCCAGATTACTACCCTAGAGGTGGGATAGTGCAGAACAGCATTTTCTTAGTGATTGAACAGAAAATTTAAATTCAGATTGCATCACAGAGTGGAACGATGTCGGTTCATGCTTGTGATTACCCATAAAGTTAATTCCCGATGTAGGCAGTGCTATTTGGGAGAGGCACCAAATGGAGGTTAAGTACTTCTGTACAGGGAATGAAAGGAAACTGGCAGGTGACTGGCTCAGTCCACTCGCGCACACCTCTTAGCATTATCTCAGGAGTTGAAGTCTGGCACAGAATGCCTGTCTGCTCTCTCTGTTGTTTCACAAGGTAAACAAAAAGAAGCAATGAAAAATAAAATTCACTTAACAGCTTTAGAAGAAACAAAAATGTTTAATGTTTAACAATCTTAATTTCTACCCATTGAACAATTATAAGTCAAGAAAGATTATTTACTTAAACATACAATCAAAGTAATGGCAAAACTACTGGACATCAGAACATATACCAATTTTGTTGAAAAGAAGGGAAAACCTTCCATGTTAAAAGGAAATTAATGAAGAAAGTGTGTTTCATGGAACTCAGCACCGAAGTCATGAAAATTTTGTTTGGTAGATTATTCTGCCCTAACTTGGTTACAACTAATATTTTCCATCTTGGTTTCATTGATATCAGCTTATCTAATGATTATGATTACTGCATTGTAGGTTGAGGAAATATATTATTTGAGAACAAACCTACTCTATGGTCAAAGTGAAAGTAGGTTATAAAGACAGACATTCTAGGAAATATAAGGGAACACACGACAAATTCTATAAATGTCACGAGTTTCCCACCACTGGAAGATGCTGCAGTATTTCTGAACATACTTTATGGATTGTGGGTGGACAGACTACAGTATCAGAAGGCAGTTAATCTTAGGAAATGAGATTTCAGGGCTTCGTAAATACTGTGTAGTCCACCAACTATTATAGCATCTTCTTTTCATACACTCAAGTCTATTTGCTTTCACTGTTGTCAACTTTTTTCAGAGTTACCTCTGAAAATTGTTGGTGTATATCAGAATGTAAATCAACTTAAAATAATTCAGTGAGTATATTGGAGGTTAAACAGATTTATTGTTCTCATTGCCTAGCTGCATTTATATAGATTCAACACTGTCCATGGACCTCTTTATGACCACAGCAGTACCCAAATTTTAATTTATGTCCATTCACCGTTTCACCACCCAGTTTTGATGAGTCAGAATTTATGTTTGGTGTTTCTGAAATTTTCTATCAGCTCCTGATAATAGTTTATACTTCACGCATTTTCCCAAAATTCTCATCAACTTGTATATATTACATTCACATAATGTCACACAGATATGGCTTAAACAAAAAGCCTAGCAGTGCCAATTGACATACAATGTAATGCTGCAGGAGTCCATATCACACATGGACTCATGGCTGTATCACAACTAAAAAAAACTAATACAGAAATTAGTTAGCTTTCACCATTTAAGGATCTTGACTCAGTTAGATATATCTCTGTTCAGAGTTGGTACCTGATTGAATGTATGAATGCGGCTTTCATTGCAGTCCTCCACGAGATTAGGTTTTTTTGCTATGACAGGACCATCTAAGAGAGATCTTCAGCACAGCCTAAATTCCAGTTTTAAATGAGAGTGAGTGAACTCTTGCATCAAAAATCCTTTTAGATCGCAGCAGCTATCATCCCAGTTTATTCCTTATTCTGTAGTGTAAAACCTTTAATGAGGCCCTTGCACAAAGATTAGAATACATTTTGTCCCATTTGATTGTTGGGGACCAAGTGAGGTCCCTGAAGAGAAGGTACAGTTCATCTGCTATGCCTCACTTATTTGCTGTGAGTCTGTTGCACGTGGTCACATTCTACCAGTATCAAAAAGACATCAATCCATTCAGCAGCCTTTACTCAGACCACGAGAGACCGTGATAATATTATACACCTTAACTGGACCTTTGTTCTTCAATACAGAAGCATATTTTCATCATTGGAAACCTTTGCTTTAAGGGACAAAGCAGAGCAGAACTTATTAAAATGAGCCAAATATAATTATTTTGGATGCTAATTAAATTTCTTTAAGAAGCCAAAAGTTCATATACCTTAAGGAATTTCACTAAGAAAAAAGATGTTCTGTCAAACAACCTTATCATGCCGTCAACAGGATAGATTGGTTAGCAGACTGGCGTTTCCAGATGTTGCTACAATCTAGCAATGCCCATTTTTCTTTGTAATCTATAACCCACTAACAACATTGCGGAAAGGTGCAAGTTTGAAACATGATTCCTGAGAATGCAATTTCTTTTGCCATAATGCAAAAATAGCACCAATCACGACCCATCTGTAATAATGAGCCTTTCATGCTTCTCAGTTAATGCACCACTTACATAATGTAAAATGTCAAAAAAAGTTGTTAACCCAGTGGTGGAGTGCACAATTTGGGAGGAGAATGGCAACAAATTTTGAGAAAACCCCATTTTATCACAGGTTCTGCAAGTTTAAGTAAGTTCAGTTACTGAGAAACATAAGCACACTTTTGGTGGGGCAGAACAGCCCCCAAATATGCAAAGAAAGCAATGAGTTAGGCAGGATGTCACTGAATAAGTGAATGCTATATCAATGACAGAGCACTGCTGGGAGGTTTGGAAGAAGTTGGACAAGAACAGCACAAATGTAAGACATTCATTTTTTTTCTTGCAGTCTGTCTTCTTTCTTTGTACAGAAAAGAAGAGATCAATTAGTCAAAAAACAAACAAATAAAATGGTTTATAACCTGAGATGTCCTCTTTGGGTGACTTTTACTGCAATTGGAGCTCAGTACAGATGGTTAACTGTTCCTGCTGATCTTTATTGACTTTTGCACAGCCTCCTTGGAAAGCCTGAGCCTCCTCATGCATCATTCCTCTGCCATGTCCAGGCAGCTGACTCTATTGTGGTAGTTTCTGCCTGGAGAAAGCTGCAATGAGTCGTGAACCTCCTATGGTCTGTGTGTTCCCCTCCTCATGCACTCCTCCCGCTCCATTATAATATACCTACCTGCCAATAGCCATTACACCCATTCGATCTGGGTTAACTTATTTAATCTTACCCATCTCTAAATTCACTAACATTGGGTCTGACCTGGAGTAAAATACTTTTCAGTTTGGCTGTGATTTGCTGCATGACTTAATTGTTATGACCTTAACCGACAGAGACTTTTGTTCAGTTTTTTGCTAGTGTTCACTAATCCATTTTTGCAGGGATAGGAATCCTCAAATCAGGGCTAAAAGTGGACATATAGTTGATTTCTGCCAACATTACACCACTTTTCACTCTTGTCTACTTTTCTTTCGCTAGAATTAACAAAGGGAGGAAAATATGGCCCCTAGAGTCTTAGTACATTTCCTTTGGTCTACTCTTTCACTGCCTTCCTGCACCTGCATCTCCACCAAATATTTTTCTTGAACCCACTGCAGTCATCTTCCACTCTCCCTCTTAGGAAATTTCAGCCAATTCAACATGTTGTCTGTTTGACTTTGTGCTCAGAAAAATGGCATGTGTGAAAGGTCTGTTTTGGCAGTAAGTACTGTACAATGATGCTATGATTATAGTGGACAATTCCCCAATTAACTGACCTGAATTGCAGAACACTGGCATGAAATGTATTTCAAACCTCTGTACCAATCACTGTACTTTTTATTTCTAAAATTCAGCTCCAAATTTAATTTGTAACCAAGTTATCTTGTATGCTACAAACAATTCAAATGAATGCTTTTTAACCATTATTTACTCTCCATAATAAAATTGGTTGGAAAAGAACCAGAACAAGCTCAAGTTTCAAATAAAAGTGTCCCAACTATTACAAGAAAGAGGTTACATTCTTTGAAAGCTTCAACTAAATTCTGGGAGATTGACCATTCTATCCAAATTACAGAATTTGGATACATGAGTATTTGTGGGACAGTGCAGTGGGCCTCAATTAATGTTAAACTGCAACTCAATGTTTTAAATTCTCAAGTCACTATATTCATGGATTCTTTACAATCTGTTTTTTTTATTTTGTTCTTGGGATGTGGAAGACACAGGCAGGCACAATAAATGTGACCTCACCTCTGTCACCAATATCTCAAAAACATATTTAAAAATGATTCTGAAAAATGGAAATTAGACCTGACAACAGATGTTGGAGATGGGTGAGTGCACAATCTGTGGAAGTGCCCGCGTATAGTGAACCTTTGGAATGAGGACTTTACCTTGGATTTATTTACAAATGCAGACATCTTTGGATGATGACTTCCTCCTCCCATCATCTGTCATCCTGGGTGATCCTTCCAGGATATCCTTTTCAAGCTTCACGGAAAGGATCCATTTCACAGGATTTTTGGTGGCAACAAAAATTATACCCATCAATTGGAAAGCATGTAATGCTCCCTCCTTTAATTCCTGATTATGAGAGGTGAAACATATCACACTTAGAGAGGATGATCTATTCTCTTCAAGACATGTATGATTCTTTCCATATAATCTGAGCACTGCTTCTACAACCATTTTTGGGAGGTTGGATCTGGTGATTAGTCATTTTATCCTGCAGAATACCTTGCTCGTTGGGCCTTATTCTTCGAGTGTTGGCCCTTCACGGTTCACATGTTGGAGACATTCTTTCCTGCTCTCCTCCTCTCAACGCCCATGGGTCTCATATCTCCAGCTTTTCCTCTCATTGAATTTGGAATACATGCCCATTCTAATTCATGCTCCTTGCTCTATGTGTTATTAGTATGCTTGTTAGTTAACCCATTTTTAATGTTGTTTTGCACTTATTCCTTAAAAAAAAATTAAAAGTCAAAGTAACAATAAAAAGTAGGCTTTTTTTTGCTGTTAAAGGGGTTATGAGCACATGAAATTTTCCAGATGAGTAAAGTTTTATTCTATCAATTCAATGCATTTTCCCCCCTCCAAATTTTCTCCCTTTCTTCTCTCCTGAAACCATTGATTCCTGGCAGGGTATAGCTCTAGGAGCACTGGTCACCCTCCACTACCTCAACTAGGTGGCCAATATTTATGAGTAAGCCTGGACAGTGAGTGTATAGGGATATCTAACCATGGGGAGTATCACAGTTGAGCCTGATCTTATCCTACCTGATGTCCATAAATGAGCACTCTCTAGCAATGATCACAAGATAGTAATCAGAAGTAGGAGAGCTGGTTAATTTCCCTTCCTTAATCCAGGAATGCTAAAATAAATTAGTCAAGATTAGCTAAATGCAACTCATTTCTCCTTGAATGTTTAAAGCTATCAGGTACAGCAAGTCTCTATCCCGTTAATTAAACCACTCCCAGCCCCCCAAAAAGCACAGTCATTTTCTTTATATAGTATTGGAAAGCTTGGATGTTGAAGTATTTATCAATACAGTTGCTCAACATATAGTAGGGGCATTGATTTTTTTTACCGACCTGAGAGTTAATAATGAATGTTCTCATGCATTAGATTCATTTATTTATTACATAATGACACCCCACTAAATTATATTAATTTTTTTTTAAATTGCAATAGCAAAGCTGCACATAAGCTATCAACAGTAATAATCAAAAATAGCATAAAGGTAATAAAGTAATAAAATTGCTGTACCAGAGCCCACATTATAAGTAGTGTAAAACTGTAATCGATGTTACCTCTGTGGTTTTCCCACTGTATTGTCATTTTGATGGGATCACTTTTCATGTATTGAAGGCACGTGGTTTCTTGTAAATATGATTTATGCTTAGTACACAATGACCTCAGCTATAACCATTCCCTTACTCTTTAACCAGAGAGTCCCAGGCTTCTTCACTCATGCTTCAAAACAAGTATCCTGCATAAATTCTTGGCATAGTCTCCACTGAAGTATTTCACAGGTAACCAATCACATTAGATTATAGGTATTTACTATTGAGCTATTAGATATTTGAGCAAATATATTAAGATAAAACTTTAAACTCCAATGACTGTTAGAAACAGCAGCAGAAAAACATCAGAATGTAAAAACATTGATGTGTCAAACGGCAGCTTTGATGCCACATTCTGAGGTTACAAAGGTGATTTACCCAGTAATCTATGAATTTGATATTCCTGCAATCTAATTCGAAATACTGGGTGAGCGGGGAGGGGGTGGGGGGGGGGGGGGGAGGGATTTGACTTTCGCCTGAAACAGGCGTCAGGAAGCTCTAACCATTTTCGGGTGCTCGTTGGAGCTTTCCGAATGTGGAAGGGCGGGAAATCGGTCTGCTCCTACACTGTGCTGGCTGGCAGGTTGGGCCTGGGAGAGGGGCAGAGAGCTGAACCTTGGGAGGAAATGGTTAAGCAAGGACCAATAGCAGGCCACTCCTGCTACTACTGGCCCCACAAAAATTTTCCAAAAAAATATTTCTGGGCCTTTTTCTGTGTGGCCACCAGGGGATTGGGGTCCATTTAAGGACCACTAGTTCGTCCTCTCACTGCCTGGTACAAATGGATAGAGGATGCACAGTGCGCTCTGTACCTGAAAATTACAATCAGGTTCCGACAACCCCGATTTAAATATTTAAAAAACTTTTCACCCAAAACAGGCAGGTATACTGTTCGTTCAATTACAGGCCGGCTGGGTCAATTGAAATTTTCAAGACTGAGATTGATACATTTTTGTTAGGTAAGGGTATCAAATAAAATGGAGAAAAGGCGGGTAAATATAGTGGAGGTACAAATCAGCCATGATCTAATAGAATGGTGGACGGGCTTGAGGGACTGAATGGCCCCTGTTCCTATGTCCCAATCACATATATCAGCAATATCTCAAGCTTCTTCACATGAATGAAATACTGTGAAGTTGTGTGGACAAATATGGTAGAAGATACCACAAAGCCCATTGAAATAAATGACCATTTAATCTGGTTTTTTTGCTGCTACTAGTTCATGGAGGAATGTTGGCCAAAACATCAGAACACCCTACTCTTCTTCAATTGTGCCATAAGATTCTTAATGTCCACCTAAATCACCCAAACAAGCAGATGGAGGTTTGGTTTAATGTCTTATCTGAAAGACATCAGTTCAGCCAATTCATCACTCAGCACTGCACTGGAGTGTCATCTGAATTATGAACCCAAATGCCTGGTACAGAGCTCCAACACACAATCTACCAACTAAGCCAGGCTGAAAGGTTGATTCTGTAAGTGAATGGGAAAACAAACTCCATATTTTGATCAATCCTGCTGTTCAATAGAATTTGGTCTTAGACACAACATAAATGGAATATGAGGCAGCAGTTTAGGCATTAAATATATTCCTTGTGCAACCAGTTTTGCTGCAATGTCAAAAATTAGTGCATGCTTAACAAGGTGCCATTCAATGGCCTACTTGTTCATTTTATATATTAGTTGATATCCCATGGCCTTGGTTATGGACAGAAGTATACAAAAATAATTTTCTCTCTCTTTTCCTGTTGTCATCTTTCTGATCATGTCCTATTCTCTCATTCTTTCTGTATCCCTCTTCCTCTTTTTCACTCTTTGGCTCTCACAATTTTTCTCATCATCTTAATTTATCTCCTACTTTTTTCCATTCTTTCTTTCTCCCTCTTTCTGTAAAAAAGGCAGATGTTCCCTTTTAAATAAATCTACATTACCTTGCTGTGATTCAATTAGGGTTACTATAGCAATGGGTTATGTGAATTGCTACAAAGGTTTTTTAAAAAGAAATATGCACATAGATCCAGAAACATTACTTTGTCTCATTGATGGATATTTTCCTTCCCAATCAGGCTAGGGAGCTACCAATTGAGAAATTGAGGAGCTCATAATTTTCTTTTAAATGTTTTTGTTTTATGTGAGAAAGAAATGTTCCGAGGCATGGACTAAAGTTCCCTACTTACTCATGCTTGAAGTGAGTAGGCTGCCTGAAATTTTGCCATCTTTCCAATCCCTCGTCACCTGTCATGTGTTGTCTGGAAAGAAACAACTCTTTTTCTGATTGTGCTTTCCATTTTAAAATATTTAAACTTCTGTATTTCAAATGACCTCAACCATTAATTACGAATTCTCTCTTCTTTCAACTTCCTTCAGCTTGTTACTGTATCCAGGATACCACACACCTGATTTAATATGCTAATGAGAGAGAGCTTCTCATCTCTTAGGAAACTAAATCCAAAAAAACAGCTTACAGAGATCTAGAAAATGACTAGAAACAGTGATCTTTCTAAAATGAGAAAATCTGATAAATGTAATGTTTTGTTGGTTTAATTCGTTTTTTATATACTGCTTTACAAAGTAACATGTATTGAACACCTCCCTCGTGAAAATTAGTGAAACTAGTGATGACTCATGGATTGATCACTGCTTTTCTTATATTCCACGGACCAATCAAGACATTCATAGTGAGTCAGAAAATTTGGTAGAGGTTTGTTGAGAGACAGTGAAGTAAGTGGATGGTGGTTAAGTTTTTTGATAGGCTCAGAAATATTAGCCAATCAATATGTGTTTTTTGATTTAGTCTTCAGAAACGTGAGCCAATCAGGAAAGTGTGACATTTTTCTGCTACAAACACATTTAAAGTATGATGCACATTATGAGACAGACAGACAGATAAATGGATCTAACTGCTATTTAATCACATTTTAAATGGAAAGGGAGGTGGAAGATGCATGTTGGTGTACCAGTGTATTGCAGTAACAGGTACAAACCCTTTGTCCTGCAATTTCCCATGTGGTAAGTTTCCCATCTTATCTGTGCTGTTAGGGGGAAGGTGCAGAGCTGACTTTGGCAGTCAGACATTTCAATATTGGGAGAAACAATTGTGATCAATAATTTTGAAAAATATCAACAAAAAAATCTGCAGTATAAGTATAATGGAGTATGGGGGGAGAGAATAATGTAATACCTGTTTATATTTTCTTATCGTAGATGATCTACACTGTTTACTCACAACATTATGGAGTCATCCGCACCAGTAAAATATATTGGATGTATTAGATGGCTGTCAGGGCATTACAAGGCAGTAATCTGATAGAGGGATTCATTTGACATCATAAACGTGCTCTTGTGGTTTATTTGTCAGCTGAACTCCAAGATTGCATTACTGCCCTGGATTCACACAAAGCAACTAATACTATGTTGTAAATGTAATTTACTTCTGTAGCTGTCTGGACAGATCTCTGCTATAATGGAGGCAAGTGGGCAGGTTGCTCCCAAACCTTTCTGCACAGCCATCTTTGACTGATCAGGCAGGATATCACAGTCTGATTTTCTCTCACTCTACAGTCTCTAATTATTAGGACTTATATCAACAACCGAATGAAGAGGGATTGATCCTGCAAACTCCAACTCCAGAATACTGAGCAGTAGTGTCAGCAATGTTCTTTCTTCCACTGGCTCAACAGGTTTATCAGTGCGTAACAGCCATATAGACCAGGAAAGAAAAAAATAACTTGAATTTATCTAACACCTTTCACATCCTCAGGATGTCCAAAAACACTTCACAGCCAGTGAAGCACTTTTGAAGTGCAGTCATGATTATAATACAGGCAAATCTAGCAGTCAATTTGTGCACAGCAAGGTCCTTCAATGAGATGTAGGTCAAGATAATCTGTTTTAGTGGTGTTAATTGAGGGGGAACTCTATTGCTCTTTTTCAAATAGCTCAATGGGATTTTTTAAGTCCACCTAAGAGGGCATATGGGACCTTGGTCTAGTATCTCATCTGAAAGGCCGCACCTCCAACACTACAGCACTCACAGTGCACTGTATAGTCAGCCTAGATTATGCACTCAAGCCTCGAGAGTAGGATTTGAACACACAACCTTCTGACTGGGAGACTTTGAGCCAAGGTGGGCACTTAAGTTCTAGGTCTCTGCTTTTGGCTGTTTTCAGTGTCAGTTTGGGCCTTCACACTGAATTTACACTGAAGTTTATCATTGGTGCAATGCATCTTTGGCTGTATACCGAAGCTCAATTTGTGCAGCGTGAATGCACTGCCAGTGTGTTTTTCAGTGCTTTAGGATTTTTTGGTTAAAAATTGTCAATCAGCATGACATTAGTTTAAAACGTTTCACTCATAGATACCCCTCAATGTATACTCTAAGGCAGAAACCCTGTTGAGCTCTTTGTAAGATCTTGGCTACCTCCCAAGTCCACAGGAAATTTCAGCTTCACGCCTTGCTAAATTGGCAGTGTAAATTCAGAGTCAGTGCCCAAGATGACTTTGGAGCAAAGTGGAGTGAGAAACCCTGGAACTAGTCTTCAACCACTTGGATTTGATTCTGTATACAGTGAAAATCTTGTGCTGTGTCAAGTCTGGTTTGCAAAATGCTCTGTCTGACCCACTGGACACTTGGTAAACTTATTTGACCTCAATGTAAATGTTTAGAAAGCAGAGATTCTCCCCTCCTGCTCTCTAAACATTTACATTCTAACTTTTAGGAGGCAGCCCTGCACATGCTTTTATCCAGGCAGGTGCAGATTTCTCCCCTAAACAGGACAGTTTAAGTTTCAGCCAGGCAGGAGCCAAGCAATGTAAATAGGGTTCTGCCTGGCTGGAGCCAAAACTACAGCTAACAGTCTGACATTCAGACTTTTTCCTTACCCCTTATTTCCATTTCTCAACATTCCCTTTGTCTCTCTTCTCTTCTGCATGTCTTGCAGCTTCTCTGTATGTTTCTCAGTTTCTTCCCCTTTTTCCGTATGTCTTTCACTCCATAAACCTCCCATTCTTTGTTTTTCACATTCTCCTTTTCTTCTCATATTCCACTCAGACCTGGAGACAGACCTACGGCTTCTATCTTCTAATGAGCACAGAAATGATTTTGTCTGTCTGTCTCTTTCTGGGCACAAAGCCATAGCTCTCTTCTCTGGGATCAGTGCAATTTTAAAAACCTTTCAAAAGAGTCTGACCACCATGGAAGTCTTTCAGCTAAATTTAGATCAGGAGATCGCTCCCATCACCATCTCATGACAATCTTTCATTTCCATTTCCAACACACTTAGATGATCTGTTTCTAAAGATTCTTCTTGGAAAATTAGGAGACAGATTCGCAAAAGGCCGGGGGAGAGTCATGGTCTACTCTTGGTGTCAGTCCCAATACCTCCATCATTCTTTCTTTCCCTTACCAATAGTTAACTCTATATCAAGCCATATTCTGTTAAAGAATGCTGCCAACACCTCTCTCACATTCCTAGAGGAAAAAAGGGATTTGTTTTAACTAGAAATGCTTATTAGATAGGCAATCCATCTCTCAGTGATATCTGTCTTTTCATTGCCCCCCCCGACAACTGAAATCAAAACTCATTGCATATAGTATGCAACTCATTCTTCTCTTTCCTCTTATAATCTCCTAGCTTTTCAAACATAAATCTGGTGCTATATAATCACTACTTCCTGATTTATCTAATTTTATTGTACACTTTTCAACTTTGATGGTATTCTACACTTTTTAAAATTCGTTCATGGGATATGGGCATCGCTGGCAAGGCCAGCATTTATTACCCATCCCTAATTGCCCTTGAGAAGGTGGTAGTGAGCTGCCTTCTCTACCTGCTGCAGTCCATGTGGTGAAGGTTCTTCCACAGTGCTGTTAGGTAGGGAGTTCCAGGATTTTGACCCAGGGACAAGAAAGGAATGGCGACATATTTCTAAGTAGGGATGGTGTGTGAATTGGAGGGGAACGTGCAGGTGGTGTTGTTCCCATGTGCCTGCTGCCCTTGTCCTTCGAGGTGGTAGAGGTCGCGGGTTTGGGAGTTGCTGTCGAAGAAGCCTTGGTGAGGTGCTGCAGTGCATCCTGTGGATGGTACACACTGCAGCCACAGTGCGCCGGTGGTGAAGGGAGAGAATGTTTAGGGTGGTGGATGGGGTGCCAATCAAGCAAGCTGCTTTGTCCTGGATGGTGTCGAATTTCTTGAGTGTTGTTGGAGCTGCACTCATCCAGGCAAGTGGAGAGTAATCCATCACCGCTGGGTCAAAATCCTGGAACTCCCTTCCTATCAGCACTGTGGGAGAACCGTCACCACACAGACTGCAGCGGTTCAAGAAGGCGGCTCACCACCACCTTCTCAAGGGCAAATAGGGATGGGCAATAAATGCCGGCCTCGCCAGCGACGCCCACATCCCATGAACGAATAAAAAAAAATCACACTCCTGACTCGTGCCTTGTAGATGGTGGGAAGGCTTTGGGGAGTCAGGAGGTGAGTCACTTGCCGCTAAATACCCAGCCTCTGACCTGCTCTTGTAGCCACAGTATTTATGTGGCTGGTCCAGTTAAGTTTCTGGTCAATGGTGACCCCCAGGATGTTGATGGTGGGGAATTCGGTGATGGTAATGCCATTGAATGTCAAGGGGAGGTTGGAGATGGTCATTGCCTGGCAATTGTCTGGCATGAATATTACTTGCCACTTATCAGCCCAAGCCTGGATGTTATCCAGGTCTTGCTGTATGCGGGCACGGACTACTTCACTGTCTGAGGGGTTGTGAATGGAACTGAACACTGTGCAATCATCAGCAAACATCCCCATTTCTGACCTTATAATGGAGGGAAAGTCATTGATGAAGCAGCTGAAGATGGTTTGGCCTAGGACACTGCCCTGAGGAAATCCTGCAGCAATGTTCTGGGGCTGAGATGATTGGCCTCCAACAACCACTGCCATCTTCCTTTGTGCTAGGTATGACTCCAGCCAATGGAGAGTTTTCCCCCTGATTTCCATTGACTTCAATTTTACTAGGGCTCCCTGGTGCCACACTCAGTCAAATGCTGCCTTGATGTCAAGGGCACTTACTCTCACCTCACCTCTGGAATTCAGCTCTTTTGTCCATGTTTGGACCAAGGCTGTAATGAGGTCTGGCGGAACCCAAACTGAGCATTGGTGAGTAGGTTATTGGTGAGTAAGTGCCGCTAGATAGCACTGTCGACGACACCTCTGTCTTTAACCTTTTACCTTGCACTGCACTATTCATGAGTAGGATTTCAAGGCTAGCAATGAGATATAAAAAATCTCTATCATTTAGATGGATTACCATAACTCACTTTTAGAGATATTTATCATATCTTACAACTTTGTACAAGGGATTGAATATTTATAGTCAAACTGGGTCATGATCAGTGATGTTCTACTGTTTACTGTGTGAGTACAATTTTATTTTTAAGAAAATATACATTTTTCAGCATTTGCATTGCCTAAAATAGTCCAAATACTGCTTTGGGTGTAATCAGCCTCTCTCTGATGTACTGACTATCATTTTGCTTCCTTATAGAAATAAGTCCTTGCACTAAAACTCAAATCTAGGAAATGCTAACATATTTACAAAACACAACTTTTATACAAAGTTCTGAGCACATTTCTCAGCACTTCGACTATACTAATAGTATCCGCTGTGGTGTTTATCACTTGCATTATTTAGTTGGGCCCATTCATATTTTGTAGGAGAATAAGCAGTAATATGTTAAAAGCAGTAATAAAGTGAAGTTAGTCATTATTGTCATCTGACCCCAGATGTGCTATTACTTGGAAACACACTGTAAATGTGTTAATCCATACTATACACAATACGGTTTTCCAAAAATTGAATAATAAGTACACTTTTTCCAAAAATTAAGTATACTTGTTGATAGGAACTTGTATTTCATTGATTACCACGTAATAAAATGTATACTGTACAAAATGCATAGTTCATACATATTTTATAGAAGGCCTTTTAACAGTGTAAATCATATGAAACTGCTGGTATCACAGAACATACCACTCAACTTTTATAGGTAGTTGTTCTTAAATAATATTATATACGATCACACAGAAATATATTTCTAGATGGTGACACACTTCAGGGTTTTCCTTATGAAACACTTTTTTCTCGCTCATTGTAATAGTAGGGATATGCCCAATTTGTAAATCACAACGTAAAAATACAAACTAATGTATCATCTTATGTTTCTACCGATGAGCCTGGCACAGGCTCAATGGGCCAAATGGCCTCCTTCTGTGCTGTAACCATTCTAGGATTGCCATGTTAGATAGTGCAATGTAGATTAGTATATTTCGTCATTGAATGTCAAGAATAATTCCACTCAATCGTACTACTTGATATTTGACGTTTTGGTTATTGATCCCAGTTTTTGCATAGAAAGTATCCAGCATCAGGCAAGTCAGTGACATGGAATTGCAACATGAAAACAGACTATTTGGCCCACCAGTCTATGTTGATGTTTTATCCTCCACACGAGCAGTTGACCTAATCCCACATGCCCGCTCTGGTTCCATATGCCTTTATTTTCCATTCCTTCAACCACCGATCTAATCTATACATAAATATTAACACAGAGATAGAATTTTAGTTAGGGTTCTTCCGATCATCCACTCTAAGCTCAGTGGAAGATCAGCAGAAATCCAATAGAAACAGCAGATTATGCCATTTCTCCAGAGTTTCTGATAATTTTCTGCTGATGTTAAGGTGGATGATTGGGAGAACTCTTGCAGAAATTCCAGCTGATGACATCTGCTTTCCTCACTAAGTCCAGTGGTGCACAGACCTCACAACCCTCTGTGCAAAAAAGTTTCTCTTGCTCTCCATTCCGTATCTCTTACATTTATCTTATACCAGGCAGCATTCTACTATATCTACACTGAATCCTCTCCTACCTCTATCATTCCTATAGTGTGGACTCCAAAAACTACACACAATATTCTAATTGTGGTCTTACTAAGATTTTACATAGATTCACCATAACATCTCAAATTTTATATTCTATAACTTGTCATTAAACTCAATATTCCACGAGTTTTATAATGCCATTATCCACTTGAGGTGCTGTTTTTAATGTCTCGTAAGCATAAACACCCAAATCCCTTTGTTCTTCCACATTTCCCAAACTATAATTATTATTTTAACCAAAATGTACCACCTCACATTTACTAACACTGAATTCTATCTGCCACTATGTTGCCCATTCCACCATCTGATCAATATCCCCATACAGCTTTCTTTGGTCCTCAGAATTATTTATTATGCCTCCTATTTTCGTATGGACAACCTCCCCCTAATTCCATACCCATCAAACCTTTGCCAATAGTTTCCAGTGTAGTACCTTGTCAAAAGGTTTCTGAAAGTCCATGTACATCACATCCACTGCATTTGTGTGTGACACTTCCTCAAAGAACTCATAAGATTTTTCAAGCACATTCTTCCCTTCTGAAATCCATCAAAGTAGCGTGGAGTCACAGCTCTTTTATACCGAAGATGATTATTGTTCGGCTTACACGCTATTTATATTTCAAATATGTTGAAACTTTTCATAAATATGACCAGTTTTAGCCAGAAGATTACTTAGCTGAAACAACAAAATTCAGTTCACATTCAGGAGCTACTGCAACAACTTGAACCAGAATTAACCTCCCAGTCAGCACCTTTCCAGAGATCGCAGATGATGGACTGCAATACATGTATAACTGTGATTCATATTACAGCGAGATATGCCACGGCTGAAGGACTTATTTGATCCCACTGACATCATTTGCTGAAAATATTTAGCAAAGTAGTAAAATGCCTAACCCTCAACAAAATAGCAGCAGGGAATGCAATAAATGCATCGGGTGAGGAAAGAACTGCAATCGTCACCATTCATGCTGGATGTAAAAGGGTTTTTAAAAAAAAAATAGAGAAGATACTCCAGGAAACCAGACACCCACTCGCAGCCCAATTCAAAACAAGCCGCTTCCCCCCCAGCGCAGCAACGCGCTGCCGCTCACACTAACTTGCTGCGATTCAGCGCGAGCCTTTCCTGCTCTCTATTTATTGATTGGCGCGAGCTCCGGCTTTTCAACTGTCCAATCACAGATGAATTCGCCCGGGGCGGGCGCATGATGATTGGCCCATCGCGCCGTCACTCAGCGCGTTTTGGCGGCTACTTCCGCCATTGGGTTAGGTTGCACCCACCCTCCTCCCTCCCTCCCTCCCTCCCATCGGAGTACGGTTGGTGTTAAATAAACGGCGGACAGGGTTCCGGGCCGGGATTAGGGGCGATTTCTAACACATTGAAAATGGTTTCTTTCAGCCGTTATAATAACGCTGCGTGCTGAGATTTTCAACGCCCAACAAGCGCTGGCTATGTACAGGTGACACACGTGTTTTAGACCCTGACCAACCGCAGAGAAGTCCTGAAATTTACGGTATGTTTTTCTTCTAGTTTCCTACCTGTCACAAACAGTCCCTCAGACTAGGCCTCGGTAGCCTGGTGCTACAATAACAGCGACACCGCTGCGCTCCACCACATACTCGCCGGCTGTTGTTGTCTTGCTCTAGTTTGTTTACAGCAGCTCGCTTGCGTGTTTTAGTGTTTAAAAGAGCGGAAGACGACTATTCCTCTAGTGTTTGTTACTACAAGAACTGATTAGGCCTAGTGGTGGTTTTCAGGGGTCAAAGTAGTATGTATTCCTGTACCAAGTTTTTCAAAACTCCTTCATAAACATGTTCTGATTTTAGGGATAAAACAAGCCACCAGCTTCCCCATATCTGTGAAGGATAGTACACCCGTTACACTGGTTTATTCTCACATTTATCACTATACGTGGCAACCAGGAATACAAAGCCAATGTGATTAGTCATTTACTGTGATCATTTTGCACACGTTAATGGATATGTAGAAATAAACAAGATTGTGGCAATGACGAGGGGTTCAGTGGACAAAAGCTGCTTAAGTTTGAAGGATTCTGCACACATTACACATCAACCCCTGAGATTTTTTAATTCAACTGATGTTTGTTATTTCACATTATGTATGCAGTTTTATTTCTATTCAGTGATTCCAGTGATTTGCTGTTGATTGAAGCTGCCAGATCCAAGTTACAAGTTATAAACAAATATGTTTTTTTTCATGGTGACATACAAAATATGGTGACTCTACTGAGATTCTGTTGTATCTTGACTGTAGTTTGTAAAGCTGACAATAGTTATGAGTCAGTACACAACTGATGTGGTATATTAAAAATACTGTGTGTACCTGGTGGACCATATATTGGGTTTGGGAAAATCTATGACATGCTTGTTGATACTGTGTTATGAATGCACCAAATCTCTAAGGTTTTATTGGTAAAATACAAGTGAGGTGCCCATTCTTGTTATGGTGTGAGGAGCCACTTTTGTGTACTTTTGAAATGTACAAATATGCTGGACACTTTAAGCTAAGCAGCTTTTTTGTTTCTGTACTTTGTCTTTTGCTTTCCCTTCTGTTCAGAGAGAAAGAAAATTTCAACATTGTTCAAGGACTTTGTCAGTTATGAAATATAACAGCAACTTGCATTTATATGCCACCTTAACATAGGCCAAAGTCCCAAGGTGCTTCACAAGAGCGTAATCAGGCAAAAATTGACACTGAGCCAAAGAAGATATTAAGAGGGGTGACTGAATGCTTGGTCAAACGGGTAGGTTTTAAGGAGAGGCTTATGGAGGGATTTCCAGGGTTTCAGGCCTAGACGCTGATGGCACAGCAGCCAGTGGTGGGGAGAAGGGAGCGGAGGCTGCGTAAAAGGCCAGAGTTGGAGGATGTAGAGTTCTTGTAGGGTTGGAAGAGGTTAGAGATCAGGAGGGGTGAGGCTATGGAGGGATTTTAACATGGGGATGAGAATCTTAATTTGAGGCGTTAGTGGGCCAGGAGCCGATGTAGGTCAGTGAGCACATGCGTCACGGGTGAGCGGGACTTTTCGCAGGATAGGATATGGATAGCATAGTTTTGGATAAGCTGAAGTTTATGGAGGGTGGAGGATAGGAGGCTGGCCAAGAGAGCATTGGAGTCCTCGAGTCTGGTGGTGACAAAGGCACAGAAGACGGTCTTGGCAGCAGATGGGCTGAGTCAGGAGTAATGATGGGCAATGTTATGGAGGTGGAAGTAAGCGTTCTTTGTAATGGAGAGGATATGGGATTGTAAGTTCAACTCAGAGTCAGATAGGTTGCGAACAGTCTGGTTCAGCCTGAGACAGTGGCTGAGGAGGGGGGGATGGAATCGGTGGTGAGGGAACGGCATTTGTGGCAGGGGCGGAAGACTATGGCTTCCAGTGTTTAATTGAGGGAAATTGCGATTCATCCAGGACAATCGAACAAGCAGGTTGACAACACTGAGGCAGTGGAGTAAAATAAAAACCCGTGAACCCGCAAAACACAGCATCCATCTGATAATCACAACTGGGGTTGGCAGGCCAAACATCTTACATTAAATATAACAACTATACAAATATGTCACAAGTGTTATTAATATTTGTCAAGCTCCGAATGCTTGGTGAAAGAGGTGGCGAGGTAGAGTTGGATTTTGTCAGCATACATGTGGAACCTGATATCATATCTTTGAGTGCTGTTGCTGATGGGCAACGTATAGATGAGAAATAGGAGGAAGTCAAGGATAGATCCTCGGGGGACTCCAGAGGTAGCAGTGCGGGAGTGGGAAGATAAGCCATTGCAGGAGATTCTCCGGCCTCCATAAATTTGAACTCATCCAAAAACTCTGCTACCTGTATCCTAACCCACACTAAGTCCCACTCACCCGTCACCTATATGCTTGCTAACGTACATTGGCTCCCGATCCACTAACGCTTGAAAGTTAATATTCTCATCCTTCATGGGCTTGTTCCCCCCCCCCCCCCTCCCATCTCTATAACTTCCACCAGCTCTACAACCCTTCGAGAGCTCTGCATTCTTCCAGCACTCTTCTGGCTGTAATACTTCTATGTGAAATGAGTTTGGGCAGTCTCAACCAATTCCTAGTGAGTGCAAACTGTTCCTGTTTTGGCATAATTGGTAATTTCCCTCCGAGAGGCAACAAGATGGCTGGTATGGAAAATGGGGAGGTGGGGGAAATATCACCCTAGTTGCTCTTGGGTTTGGATAGAGGCTTATTGCAGCAGCAGAACAGAGGGAGATTTACTGTGCATTTGGCTGTGCGATACCTGATCTGGAGACACTGAGATGAGAAGAGTTCCATTCATCCGCACTAGGATCCCTCAACTTGCCAAGTACGCAAAATTTTTTAATAAAAAAAAAACTAAGGCTTTCGTGTATGGATCTCAGATCTCCCTAAATGTTCGACTGCTTTCATTGTTTGAGCAACTGACTAGGAAGACCATGCTTTCAGCTCTCTGAAAATGCACTTCTTTCTTGGCCACTTTTGCTTCCCAGTTCCCTCCAGAGTGGAGATCAGCAAATTATTTCCTTGGATGAATCCTGAAATACATACATCAGTCAAAATTGCCATTCAAGGCTTGATTTGCTGCGAAGAGCCTATTGCGGCTAGTGGACCATGCAAAATGTTACTAAAATTGGTTGCAGCCAGATGTTGGAAGATAACCTCAGAAAGCAGGATACCAACTGCTGGGATAGTCTCTGTCACTTTTTTTTATCCTTTGCTTTTTATGGATAGAACATATTTCGGCAATTTTCTACATTGTTGGATAGATGCCAGTGTCATTGTTGCACTAGAACAGCTTAGCTTAGGGGAAGCCACTTCTGGTGCCCGAATCTTTAGTACTGCAGACAGAATGTTGTTAGGGCCATAGTCTTTGCTGTGTCCGGTGTACTCAACCACTTCTTAATATCACATGGACTAATTAAATTGGCTAGACATTGGCATCTATGATAGTAGCGACCTCAGGAAGATGGTTAAGGTTACTATATTGGTTGAAGATGCATGCAAATACTTCAGCCTTGTCTCTTGCATTTGTATGCAGGTCTCTTCCATGTTTGAAGGTGGGATGTTCATGGAACTGCCTTCTCCCATTAGCTACCTGATTGTCCACCACCATTCTCAACTGAGTGTGGTAGGGTTACAAGAGCTTTTCTCTAATCTGTGGATTATGGGACCATTTAGCTATAACTATCGTCTGCTGCATTTGGTGTTTAGCATGCAAGTACCCCTGCGATGTAGCTTCACTAAGTTAGTGTCCTATTTTAAGGTATGCCTGGTGCTGCACTTCTATACTCCCTATTGAACCAGGGCTGATTTCCCTAGATATGTGAAGTAGGTGTTTTTTTATTAGTTCTTGGAAAATAAATATTGTTTACCTTGTCACAGCAGGTACATAAATAGGTGAGAGATTTCTTTGCACAAAGGATGACTAGAATTTGGAAATCTCTGTCGCAGGCCGTTGCCTGAGCAGAGTTCATAAATCCTTTTGTGATTATCTTAAATTTGTGTCCTCTTGTTGCTAGCTAACTGACTAGTGGAGGCAATCTATCACTAACTTTATCATAACTTCATAGTTTTGAAGATCTCCATCACATCATCTCTTAACCTTTTGCATTCCAGTGAAAAAGGCCCTAACTTTTCAAATCTGTTCATAACTTTAAATCCTCATCCTTGGCAACATCCTAGTGAATCTAGGCTATATCTTTTTCTATTGCTTTTATATCTTAGTGATAAGGGGATTGCCAAAGCAGTACACAATACTCCAATTAAGATGATGCACAAGTTCAATGTTACCTCCTTGCTTCTGTATTCTGTACCTTTTAGATACAAAACCAGACTTGTCTTTTATTATGGCTGCCTCCAATGCTGCTACCTCACCTGTGTATCTGCACACCAAGCTCGCTCTGCTCCTCCATTTAAAGTCTTACCATTTAAAACATGCTGCTTTTCTCTCTCATTTCGAAAAAAGTATTACTTCAAAAAAAATTTCTACATTGAACTGCATCTGCCACTTATCTGTCTGTCTTCGTTCTTCTCCAGTCTTTCACAATATAGTAACCTCAGTTGCTCTCTTTATTCCAACCCAGGAAAACTGAAGTTGGAATTTATGCTTTATATTGTTTTTGATTTTTATACTTATAAACTACAAATACTGGTTACTTTCATTGTCCTAGAAATGATTTCCTTGAACTTTTATTCTCTATAATTTCCATTAGAAGGAGTGGAGCTTACAAACAGCAGTCCCGGCACCGAATGGGTAGTCTTGCAGACAGTCATAATTTTAATTTCTAGAAGTTGTGTACAGAGGTGCATACTAGGAGCTGCAGCCTGCATAGCTTCAATCTTTTCACTTAATGGTGATAGGTCTGGGTATCTGCATGAGTGCAAGGCTCAGGGTTTCATATGCACAGGCCTATAACAGAATACTATTGTGTAGGTAATTTGAATTATTTTCTTGTAATTTCTTTGTCAATTATGTTACAAACCTTCCTTCCAGCATTAAGCGCTTAGCTTAGTGGAGTAAAAAAATATTTGGAATAATTGTTTGTTTGTCCTTTTTATTCATAGCTTTTGCTAACTGCCCATTTTTGATTCATAGTATTTTGAACTTATGACCAGTGATTTTCATTCCTACTTGCTGATTGGAATGTGTTCTGCTTGTTGTGATTTGCTGTTCTATGAATACAAAATTTGAACCAACCAAGTGCAAGAAATTTGCATACATGTTTTGCTAAAGTGATTGCTCATCTGTGCAAAATGCATACATAATAAAATAGCATGAAATGTATAAAAATTTATTTACTACTGGCAGATCTCTTGTGGTGTTGCTTGTGGTGAGTCATGCAGTTTTATAGGGGTGTTTTGTCATGTAACATGCAATGTATTACCTGGGCCACTTATTTATGCTGACCAACACAAATTCTGTGTTATATTTTGGGGATTGAATTCCACTGCTGTTTTCCTTTGAAATCAGTTGTAAACAATTTTACAACACCAAGTTATAGTCCAACAATTTTATTTGAAATTCACAAGCTTTCGGAGGCTTCCTCCTTCCTCAGGTGAATGTTGTGGAAATGAAATCCTCAAACCCTTCGCATTTATAAATCACAGAACAATACCTGGTGATTACAGATAGTCTTTCCAACTGCCCGTTGCCAAGGCAATCACAGTGTGCAGACAGAGAGGTGTTACCTACAAGTCCACCGAATATACAAACCACCAAAAAAAAAAGAAAGAGAGAGAGAGGCAGAAACATAGAAAAGACAGCAAATAACCCGTTATATTAAAAACAGATAGAGCGTGACATGAACCCAAGATCCCGGTTGAGGCCGTCCTCATGGGTGCGGAACTTGACTATCAATTTCTGCTCGACGATTTTGCGTTGTCGTGTGTCTCGAAGGCCGCCTTGGAGTATGCTTACCCGAAGGTCGGTGGCTGAATGTCCTTGACTGCTGAAGTGTTCCCCGACTGGGAGGGAACCCTCCTGTCTGGCAATTGTTGCGCGGTGTCTGTTCATCCGTTGTCGCAGCGTCTGCATGGTCTCGCCAATGTACCATGCTCTGGGGCATCCTGTCCTGCAACGTATGAGGTAGACAACGTTGGCCGAGTCACAGGAGTATGAACCATGCACCTGGTGGGTGGTGTCCTCTCGTGTGATGGTGGTATCTGTGTCGATGATCTGGCATGTCTTGCAGAGGTTACAGTGGCAGGGTTGTGTGGTGTCGTGGACGCTGTTCCACTGAAAGCTGGGTAATTTGCTGCGAACGATGGTCTGTTTGAGGTTGGGTGGCTGTTTAAATGCAAGTAGTGGAGGTGTGGGGATGGCCATAGCGAGGTGTTCGTCGTCATTGATGACATGTTGAAGGCTGCGGAGAACATGGCGTAGTTTCTCCGCTCCGGGGAAGTACTGGACGACGAAGGGTACTCTGTTGGTTGCGGGTTGCGTCCCGTGTTAGTCTTCTGAGGAGGTCTATGCGATTTTTCGCGTCATATCCCGTTCTTACTAGGGCGTCTTTCAGCGTCTGTAGGTGTCCATCGCGTTCCTCCTCATCTGAGCTGACCCTGTGTATTCGCAGGGCCTGTCCATTGGGGATGGCCTCTTTGACGTGGTTAGGGTGGAAGCTGGAAAAGTGGAGCATTGTGAGGTTGTCCGTGGGCTTGCGGTAGAGTGAGGTGCTGAGGTGCCCGTCTTTGATGGAGATTCGTGTGTCCAAGAAAGAAACTGATTCTGAGGAGTAGTCCATGGTGAGCTTGATGGTGGGATGGAACTTGTTGATGTTATCGTGTAGTCTCTTTAGTGATTCCTCGCCGTGGGTCCATAGAAAGAAAATGTCGTCGATGTATCTGGTGTATAGTGTTGGTTGGAGGTCCTGTGCAGTGAAGCAGTCCTGCTCGAACTTGTGCATGAAAATGTTGGCGTATTGGGGTGCGAATTTGGTCCCCATGGCTGTTCCGTGTGTTTGGGTAAAGAACTGGTTATCGAAGGTGAAGACATTGTGATCCAGGATGAAGCGGATGAGTTGTAGGATGGCGTCTGGAGATTGGCTGCTGTTGGTGTTGAGTATTGATGCTGTCGCAGCGATGCCGTCATCGTGGGGGATACTGGTGTAGAGTGCCAAGACGTCCATCGTGGTGAGAAGTGTTCCTGGTTCAACTGGTCCGTGGGTACTGAGTTTTTGTAGGAAGTCTGTAGTGTCGCGACAGAAGCTGGGGGTTCCCTGTACGATGGGTTTCAGGATGCCCTCGACGTATCCAGAGAGGTTCTCACACAGGGTTCCGTTGCCTGATACAATAGGACGTCCGGGTATGTTGGCTTTGTGTATCTTTGGGAGGCAGTAGAAGCCTCCCACGCGGGGAGTACGTGGGATGAGAGCGCGTAGGATGCTTTGAAGGTCTGGATCGAAGGTCTTGATCAGTTTGTTGAGCTGGTGGGTGTGGACTACTCCGTGGACTACTCCTCAGAATCAGTTTCTTTCTTGGACACACGAATCTCCATCAAAGACGGGCACCTCAGCACCTCACTCTACCGCAAGCCCACGGACAACCTCACGATGCTCCACTTTTCCAGCTTCCACCCTAACCACGTCAAAGAGGCCATCCCCTATGGACAGGCCCTGCGAATACACAGGGTCTGCTCAGATGAGGAGGAACTTGATGGACACCTACAGACACTGAAAGACGCCCTAGTAAGAACGGGATATGACGCTCGACTCATCGATCGACAGTTCCGACGGGCCACAGCGAAAAATCGCATAGACCTCCTCAGAAGACTAACACGGGACGCAACCAACAGAGTACCCTTCGTCGTCCAGTACTTCCCCGGAGCGGAGAAACTACGCCATGTTCTCTGCAGCCTTCAACATGTCATCAATGACGACGAACACCTCGCTATGGCCATCCCCACACCTCCACTACTCGCCTTCAAACAGCCACCCAACCTCAAACAGACCATCGTTCGCAGCAAATTACCCAGCTTTCAGGAGAACAGCGTCCACGACACCACACAACCCTGCCACTGTAACCTCTGCAAGACATGCCAGATCATCGACACAGATACCACCATCACACGAGAGGACACCACCCACCAGGTGCACGGTTCATACTCCTGTGACTCGGCCAACGTTGTCTACCTCATACGTTGCAGGAAAGGATGCCCCAGAGCATGGTACATTGGCGAGACCATGCAGACGCTGCGACAACGGATGAACGGACTCCGCGCAACAATTGCCAGACAGGAGGGTTCCCTCCCAGTCGGGGAACACTTCAGCAGTCAAGGACATTCAGCCACCGACCTTCGGATAAGCATACTCCAAGGCGGCCTTCGAGACACACGACAACGCAAATTCGTCGAGCAGAAATTGATAGTCAAGTTCCGCACCCATGAGGACGGCCTCAACCGGGATCTTGGGTTCATGTCACGCTACACGTAACCCCACCAGCGAACAAATGTTATCTGTTTTTAATATAACTGGTCATTTGCTGTCTTTTCTATGTTTCTGCCTTTTTTTTTTGGTGGTTTGTATATTCGGTGGACTTGTAGGTAACACCTCTCTGTCTGCACACTGTGATTGCCTTGGCAACGGGCAGTTGGAAAGACTATCTGTAATCACCAGGTATTGTTCTGTGATTTATAAATGCGAAGGGTTTGAGGATTTCATTTCCACAACATTCACCTGAGGAAGGAGGAAGCCTCCGAAAGCTTGTGAATTTCAAATAAAATTGTTGGACTATAACTTGGTGTTGTAAAATTGTTTACAATTGTCAACCCCAGTCCATCACCGGCATCTCCACATCATGTGAAATCAGTGGCAGTGATTATGCTTGTATTCATAAATGAGTGGCTTTTGTTTTATATACTAAGGGCACCCATGCCATTGCACATGGGTTGGAGTATTGGCTGTTCTAAAACAAAAGAGGTATTAACAAGAAAATGTAGTGGGGGAAATGTTATTGGTAGGAAGTGTGGCACTTACTGGAAGTGTGCATTATGCGCAAGACTTATATAAATAGTCCTTTACTTATATATTTAATTTTCATCCCTTTTTTTAAACAAAAAATGCTGAGGATGGAATGCAAGATATACCAGGTTGGAGGTAACTATCTGGTGTTTAGCAGGAGCAGGTGAGGGACAGTCCTGGGCTTTGAAAGTATTGATGGATGGTCCAGGGATTTGGCAGCACTGGGGCGGTACTAAGGTTTGGCAACATGTGGCAGGGATGTCCTGTAGTTGGCAACACCATGGAAGGGGAGCCTGGGTTTTGGCAGACATGGGTGTGGGATTTGCCTCACTGGTTGATGCCTGGGGCTTTCCTACAGTACGAAGGGGAAGGTTAAGAGTCTGACAACAGTTGGTGGGGTGGGGGAGTACTGGTTCCTGGATCTGACAGCACAAGTTTGAGTTTATAGTAAGTGTCTACACATGTACAATTAATTGTTTTGTGATTGTTTCTTGGGAAAAAAATAGTTTTCCTTGGATGAATAAGTATCATATGCATAAGTCAAGATACAGGTTCCACTGTGTCTGTGTCTCTCTCTGGCACGTTAAATAAACACATGCCTGCTTTACTGAAATGTATTTTTATTTTTACTCCGTAACATTCAGTCAGCAATTTTTGCATCTCTTAGAAAGTGGATGTGATTGGCTGAGGCTTGCATTCAACATTCTCTTCAAATGGCCAGTCTTCCTTTCAATCATAACCACCTCCAAGAACATTCTTTACTTGTGATAAGAGTCCCAAAGAATTTTTTTGGGGGTAGCAAGTTGAACAACAAAATGGTTTATGTTGTTACCAGGAGAATAAAATAAAAAAAGGTACTTTGTGCAGCTTCTTGGATTTTCCACTTGTTGACTCTAAAGATTAGGGCCTTATAATTTTGGACACCAGATAATCAAGCTCCCAACAATAAAATGTCTTTTAAGACTTTTAACAGCACTGCAAAATACAGAAAAAGCAAATAATATTTACAAGTTCCAGGAACAGAAGTATAGTTATCTTCTTAAGTCTGGTCTGTTTTGTTCAAAGAGACAATGGCTATGCTTCCAATTCTAATACACAAGAGGGTTTACAATTCAGGAAATGCAACTGTCTTGACCATTCTATGGACACCTTCCCCAACTTTTGCTTATGGGATGCCAACCATAATCACAAGGCCGACCCTATTTCACACCTATATACTACTTGTTTTTTTTTACACAGTAGCTACAGACGTAAGCCAGGTCATGTGGTTATTGTAATATTATATCCAGGCATTGTGATTTCAATTGTCTAATACTTTAGCTCTTGTGACAATGGGCATTTTCCCTTCATCTGAAAAATATAAAACAACAACATACTAGCCAGCTTAACAGAATCTCAATGACCTGCTGTGAAAGGTCACAAAAAGTCACACAAAGGCTATCAGCACAATAGTCTTAAAGAAAATACACAACAGTACAAAATTTATGATCCATCATATGGACATGTCGTCCAGCTGGCCACAGGGATTACACTACACACTCAACAGCAAATAATTAGTCTTTCACTTGCCTATTGTACTCTTATAAACTTTATGTAAAAAGCAATTTTCATTCAGGGGACCTGAATTACCCTTCGTCCTTTTAAGACCATCAGGCACCACCACCCCATAGCTTGTTCCTGCTGGTCAGTCTGCCTCCCCGACCTAATAAATCTTATTGAAGTCACTACTGAACAAGTAAAGAGACAGGAATAAACGTCAAAATCAATACATGTGAAAACCGAGCAACTACTGCTAAACTTTCCAATTCCTTTTTCAAAAATTTAAATCAATTTAACAAGACTCATACAGACAAAATTATCTCTCGTGCTAAGATAGCAAAACTGGAGCAACTACTTCAGCACATCGTGGGTAACAAAATATTTAAGACACTAGAAGTGCTGAACCATAGAAGCAGACATAGAATCTTACAGCACAGATAAGAGAACAGAGGTAAAAAGATAACCTGAAGTAAAATGAGAAACAGTATTCCAATTCGAGTGGAATCTTTAAACATTCCGAATGAGGAAAAGCAGCTCTGGATATATCTCAGCAGAATTTAAAAACATAGTAAATTTACAATGGCAGTAACCAAGAAAGATGGTTCTGAATATCACCCTACAACATTAAGATCAGCATATCAAAACATCGATTGTTACCTTAGACAGAAAGGCTACAAGTACTTGCTGATTATAGATACGTCATTGCATTGGAAAGCAAATTTCCAAAGGCCAATTTTTTTTTAAAAAGAGGAAAGGTGGTAAAAGAATGAATGCAAATAAAGTAGATGACACTTCAATTTTTAAAAAAACTTTTATTATTCTAATGTACTTGATAGCACACCAGATAGTCTGATACATTAATGTTCCTTATTAAATGTAAGTAGCTTTGAAATAAGAGAAAAATGTAAAGCAATGCAGTCTGTAATGGAGTGGCTATGAGTTCAAGAAATGAAAGTAAAATCTGTATAGGGAAGCCCAGACCTATTGCGGTATTTAAAAACATGAGCCTAGAAGTTATTAGATATTAGTGGATGTGCACTTAGCATGTTTGGATGAAATTCTGCTATATGCTATTTTAACTTGGATGATAACCCATTTATTTTAAATCTGCTGATATTGCCAACAGTAATTTCTAGGCTGAAAGCTTTGTTCTAACTTCTGAAGGCAAGTGAACAAATAATCTTCTAAAATTCACGATTAGCATTGCCCAGAACAAGCATCGAAGACATTGTGGTACAGATAATAGCTTAATTATAAAGTGCTTTGCCGATGGCTGAAGTTTTGGCAGCAGGTAGCTGAGGCATACAGACCAGGAAGGTCTGTGATTTCTGCCTAAGTGATGAACAGGGCACTACAAGTGACCTCAGCATTCCTGGGGGGAAAACAGAGCACCCAGCGACCACTGCTGGAAAGTGAACGTTGATCAGGATAAGATCATGTTGGGTGTGATGTTCTTCCTGGTGCCAAAACTCACTGAGGCATTTGGGTGAGATGCTGGAAGGTGTGGACCTGTGGAATTGCACTCGAGCAGCAGGAGAGGAGGACGATTTGCCTCAATAAATAACAAGGCATTAGTTCGCAGTGTATGAATATCAGGCCACATATGTTAAATGCGTATCACATAATTGTTGATGCTGACACTTCATTCAGTAAAACATTAGAGATCAGATCTCTCAAATCTCAATTGCAATGTTTTAATAAACAACCGTGGGCACTAACTCGATTTTGGTGAAAAGTGTGCTGTCTCCATTTGGTAACTCCTGATATCACTGGAGGAAATGTTTGTCAAGGAGTCAGAAAATGGTCCGTATAGGATATTGTTGCAAATTCTATGAAACTTAAAAGTATCTTTTAAAAGTAAAACTTTAAGATATAGTTTGAATGTTGAAAATATTTCCTTTTCAATGTTGGGTGTTATTTCAGTGGATTAAAATGTAACTCTTCTGATTTGAATAGAACCAAAACTACTATAATGGTGAACTATGATTTTGATTTTATTAACTGATCAGTACTCCATTAATAATTATATTAGACTTATCAAACTGCCTTCCAATGGACTGGCACAGTGGGTTAGCAATTTGCCCTTTCAACTCTGGGGTATGGGTCAAATGTAGCCCAGATTGATGAATCTAAGCCTCCCCTATCTATTGGCTATACGTATGAAATTATTGTGGGGGCTTTCAAACCATTTGCTAATTGTCATTTGTGCACTCCACAAAAACTGCTCATCCTCACTTAGATCACATTGGTGCTACTCCAATGTAGCTAGACACTGATCAGACCGGGGCTCTTTTCTCTAGAAAAGGGAGGACAGAGAGGTGATCTGATAGAGGTATTTAAAATTATGAAGGGGTTCGATAGGGTCGATGTGGAGAAGTTTTTTCCACTTGTGGGGGAGTCCAAAACTAGGGCTGTAAATATAAGATAGTCACTTAATAAATCCAGTAAGGAATTCAGGAGAAACATCTTCACCCAGAGTGTGGTGAGAATGTGGAATTCATGACCACGTGGAGTGGGTGAGGCGGATAGCATAGATGCATTTAAGGGGAAGCTAGATAAGCACATGTGGGAGCAAGGAATAGAAGGATATGTTGATAGGGTGAGATAAAGTAAAGTGAGAGGAGGCTCGTGTGGAGAATAAACACCATTATAGACCTGATGGGCCAAATGGCCTGTTTCTTTGCTGTAAACTCCTGTGTAATGCTCTTGAGGTTGATATTGAAGCATACTGGGGGCAAAATAAAAGGAACTTTGTCGTGTAGCCAGCAGCGATATATCTCTTCTGGGATGCTTGATGGAGACACAGAGTGGAATAAGTGTTACATGTAGCAGTATTAACATCCTTTGCCTTGGTAATCACGAAAATGACTCAAAAACTTGTATAAGGAAAAAGGCTACGCATTACAGATTGAGCTTGCAGCTTGCATTATGTAAGTAAAAAGCCTCTCAAGTAATAGGACCTATATAATTCCAATAAAACTAATCAGATCTAATTTTGATAGAACCTTTTATTTTACATCCCCACTACTGTCTTCTACAGACTGCAATCCTTGATGTTCCAGGTCCTAACTGAATTTCTACAGCTAGGTGAATTGCGATGACATGTCTGGTAATTTTCTGCGCCAAACGGTAGTTCTGCATTCCTAGATGTGAAAAGGGAAATCAAGTGGTGAAATCTCATCTAATGGCTTTACATGATGTCATAAACTAGTGATAACAAACTTGTCTGCAACAGTTTGCTGAGCCAATGTTGCTGACTCTAACTTGTGATTAAGTTTCGTGTAAATACCACAAAGGTGTTTTTTTTGTCTTCAGCACTCTGCATGGTGGTTAATAACAGCTAAGCACTTTCATGTCACTGATGCATAGTGATATCACAAAGGATGAATTGTCTTTAAATTATCCCTGCAGATTTATCAAATAATAAACATTTTGATTGTCAGGAAATGATAAAGCTCATATATTTCAAAATCTACTGTATTATAAATACTATATGGAGTGCTGAGAGATACAGTTTATACTTCCAAGGGTCAGCTTGGCTCAGTCAATAGCAGTCTCGTCTCTGTTAGAAATTTGTGGGTTCAAGCCCCATTACGGACTGAATTCGATCTTTGTAACATCTCCCGTCTCCGCCCCAGCCTCAGCTTATTTGCTGCTGAAGCCCTCATCCATGCCTTTGTTACCTCTAGACTGGACTATTCTAATGGTCTCCTGGCTGGCCTCCCATCTTCCACCCTCCATAAACTTGAGCTCATCCAAAACTGTGCTGCCCGTCTCCTAACTCGCACCAAGTCCCGTTCCTGGTGCTCGCTGACCTTCATTGGCATCTGGTCCAGGAACGCCTCGATTTTAAAAATTCTCATCCTTGTTTTCAAATCTTTCCATGGCCTTGCCCCTCCCTATCTCTGTAACCTCCTCCAGCCCGACAGTCCTCGAAGATCTTTGCCTCCAATCCTTGCCTCTTGCACATCCCCGATTTTAATCACTCCACCGTTGGTGGCTTCAGCTGCCTCGGCCCAAAGTTCTGGAATTCCCTCCCTAAATCCCTCTGCCTCTGTACCTCTCTTCCCCTCCATTAAGATGCTCCTTAAAACCTACCTCTTTGACCAAGCTTTTGGTCACCGATCCTAATACTTCCTATGTGGCTCGGTGTGAAATTTTGTTTGATAATGCTCCTGGGAAGTGCCTTGGGACATTTTACTACGTTAAAGGCGCTATGTAAATGCAAGTTGTTGTTGTTGAATCTTGGCTGACGCTAAAGTGCAGTTCTGGGGAAGTGCTGCATTGAGGGAGGTGCCATCTTTTGGATAAGTTGTTAAACTGAGGCTTCATTCATCTGTTCACGTGGATTTAGAAGAATTCATTGTACTATTTGAAGAGGATTAGGGAATTTTCCTGGTATTCTGGCCAATGTTACTTCTCAACCAGCATCACCAGAAAGAGATTAACTAGTCACTTATCTTTGTTTATGGGACCTTGCTTTCTGCAAATTAGCTGCTGTGTTTGCCTATATAATAATGACTCCTCCACTTACCTAGCAGGAGAGATCCTTTGAGCAAGAGGGAGCCAGATCAAGTAGAATCAGCTATTAGCAGTTTAAGCTTTGCTGACGTAGAGGTGGATCCTCATGCTGGCCGGAGACCGGCCTAACACCTTTTTCCAGTAGAGTGAAAACTAAATTGCAGTGGACATGAAAACTAAATTGCAGTGCGTAGTGTTAAATTGACTGCACGATGTGCTGCGACCCTGAACTATCAGCTCAGGGTCAAGGGGGACCTGCTGTTCTTGCAGGAGTGCGGCATCTCAGCAACTACCAGCAACGGTCATGCATGTGAACCCAGTGGGAGTTGATCTGGTTGAGAGGCAACGATCGTCGTTCCTCGGGACTGGGGATTTTGCTGCGAGGAGAGCAATTCACCATCACCGAGGTTAAGGAGGTGGAGGTGGGGCTGCCTGTTTGAAGCAGATGTTCTGTATAAGAACACTCCGCTCTGACTGATCGATGTGTACGCCCCGACCCTTGAGTGAGCGGCTGGAGGTCTTGTAGTATCTCCCGATGCTGCTGGCAACCTCCAGGCTGGTCGCTCTCGCTGGAGACTTCAACTGCATCATTGATGCGGCTGGACGATCCTGCAAGGCTGACGGAATACTGGAAAACACGTCCAAGCTGCTGATGGAAGCGGTGAAAGATGCAACCCTGCAGATGGAGCGCCACAGAGATACACCTGGTCCGGACCAGACGGGGCCGTCCGTTCCAGGATAACTTCCCATTTGTGTCCTCAATGCTCAAGGTCAGATCCATCGACAGTTCAGCCGGTGTTTTTCCTTTGACCACTGCTTCCTACTGGCTGACTGTCAACTGCAGGAGGACCAGAAAGTGGGCAGGGGGATATGGAAGCTGAATGCGAGATTATTGACCCCGGAGAACATCGCAGAACTAAGGAGGGATTACACAGGTTGGAGGACCGTGAAACCCCTCTTTGACCCCACAGTGCACTGGTGAGAAGCGATCAAAGCCAACATTAAGAGGTTCTTCATCCTCAAAGGTGTTCAGAAGGCGAGAGGGACAGAGGGAATTGTCCGAGCTCCAGAAAAGCATGCAGGACCTGCTCCAACTGCAATCAATGGGGATCGATGTCCGGAAGGAACTTGAGAGGTGAAGGGCCAGCAAGCCTCGCTCTTCAACTCCCGGTCCAGGGTCCACTCCGTGGAGCAGGACGAGTAGTGTTTGCGCTGCTTCCAGAAGGTGCACAGAGAGACCTCTGTGATCAGCAGCCTGAAGGAGGAAATGGCTAGGTGACGTCTTCACAGACTGACATACTGAGGATTAGTAAGTCTTTTTATGCCGGGCTGAATGACATGAAGCTCACAGACAGCTCGGCCTTCCTGTCCACTATCACGGAGGTCTTGGATGGCAGGGAACGGGAAAGCATGGATAGGCTGCTGACTTTGCATGAACTGACAAAGGCCGTCTGGTCATTTTTGAGAAGAGTCAAACTCCCGGAAGCAATGGCTTACCAATTCAGTTGTACTCGGTTCTGTGGGATTGGATAGGCCCAGACCTGATGCAAGTGTACAGGGGCATGCTTCTGGCAGGCAGCATGTCAGAGTCCATGAGGAAAGGCATCATTACCCTAACATAAGAAATAGGAGCAGACGTAGGCTACATGGCCCCTCGATCCGGCTCCGCCATTCAATCAAATCATACTTTCCTGCCCGATTCCCCCATATCCCTTGATTCCCCTGGCGTCCAGAAATCTGTTTATCTCAGCCTCGAATATATTCAACGACTCAGCATCCACAGCCCTCTGGGGTAGAGAATTCCAAAGATTCCAAACCTTCGACATCTACAAGCGGAAGCGGAAGAGGGATGAAATCAGAAATTGGCTACGCATTTCCTTGCTAAATGTCGACAACAAGATTTTGTCTAAGGTCATTGCCAACAGGCTCAAGTCTGCTCTGGAGCTGGTGATCCACCCCGATCAGACCTGTATTGTACCTGGCAGAAAGATCTCTGATAGCCTTGCACTACTCCGGGATAAGATCGCCGACATGCAGGACAGGACAGAGGGGTGAACACCTGCCTCATTAGCTTGGACCAGGAGAAGGCCTTCAACAGAATATCCCACACGTACACAATGGACGTGCTCTCCAAAATGGGGTTTGGGGAGGGTATCCGCGATTGGGTCCGACTGCTCTAAGTGGACATCCGTAGTGCCATCCTAATCGACGGGTGGGAGTCAGAGAACTTTCCAATCAGATCTGAGCTGGAGTCAGGCAAGGCTGTCCTCTCTCTGCAGTCTTGTTTGTGCGTGGTATCGAGCTGTTTGCCCCATCCATCAGGAAGGACTCAGGTATCTGGCTGATGATCCCAGGCAACAGAGGCTCTTGGTTAAGGCCTCCCTGTACGTGGACGTCATCACCATCTTTTGCTCCAATCGGTAGTCGGTCCACAGACTGATGGGTATCTGCAACCAATTCGAGCTGGCCTCGGGGGCAAGAGTGAACTACAGTAACAGTAAGGCCATGTTCTTTGGCAGGTGGGAGACCCGACCCTTCGTCCTCTTCACCGTCCGATCCGACTGAGTACCTGAAGGTACTGGGGATCTGGTTCGGTGGAGCCTAGGCCTGAACCAAGAATTGCGAGGAGTGGGTCGCCAAGGCCAAACAGAAACTTGGTATGTGTTGTTGGGGGGGGGGGGGGGGTGGCTCCCTCTCCATGGCCGCAGGAACCTGGCGATAAGGTGTGAGGTGCTCTGTGTTGCTCAGGTCTGGCCCATTCTCTGCCACAGCAGTCACCGAGCCATCTTCCACCATCTTCCACTTTGTCTGGAGGTCTAAGATTGAGTGCATCCACAAGGACACCACGTACAAGCCCCCAGACAAAGGGGGGAAGGGTGTCCGCAATGCCACCCTAATCCTGATGGCAACCTTTGTGTGTGGCTGTCTCAAGATGCATGTAGAGCGCCGGTATGCAAACACCAAGTGTCACTATGTGCTGAGTTTCTACCTGTCCACCACAGTGAGAAGGTTGGGTCTGGCCACAGTGGCCGAGCAGACACAGGATGTCCCGTCCATCTGGACTGTGCCCAACCACCTGTCCCAGGTGGAGAAGTTCCTGAAGAGGAACCCTTTCGACCACAAAGTCGTCAGACAGAATCCATTTGGCAGAACACCTAGTCACCAGAACAGACCAACAGGCACCAGGATGTAGCTTGGATGGTGGTGAGAAGGGCCCTTCCATTGCGGTCTTTCCTGCAAGCCATCTCAGTGCCACTGGTGAGCTGCCCTCGAGGCTGCAGCGGGGACGAGACCGTCGTCCATCTCCTGGTGGACTGTCCCTTTGCGCAGAAGGTGTGGAGAGAGATGCATTCGTATCTGTCCCGGTCCAACCTCCAACAGCTTGTGACACAGGACGCTGTGCTTTACGGACTGTTCCCCGGGTCACACACCGAGACAGATATCAACTGCTGCTGGAAGACTATCTACTCGGTGAAGGCCCTTTGGTCCGCCTGAAACCTCCTGGTCTTCCAGCTGAAGGAGCTGTCCATGAGCAAGTGTTGCTGACTGGCACACTCCAAGGTCCAGGAGTACAAGCTATGGCACGCATTGAAGCGAGATGCAGTCTACGCAATGGCTCTTTGGGGAAAGGCCACTATGTGAGGTCATCCGACCTTTTATTGTTCACCATTTATTATAAGATATGTTCTGTGTTTTGAATTGTAATAATGGGATCGTAGTGTGTATGATCCGTTTTGAATTGTAATTGTGATATTTACATTGAACTGTGTGTATCCTTCAATTTTATGAAGTAAAGTATATTTTGAAAAGAAAAGACTGCTCTTCAAAAGTAATTCATTGGCTCTGAAGTGCTTTTGCATGCCCTGAAGGTATGAAAGGTGCTATATAAATATTATTTCTTTCTCTTTTTCCTTTCTTCCACCAATGGAGTGACTTAACATTTTTTGTGGGTCCTGTAGTACCCTTATCTATCTGTCTGTCTGGCCTCCTCCATTGCATTAACAGAGTGACTCAGTAGTTCTGTACATGGGTCCAGTAATACACCCTAAACGCAAAGCGCCAACACCAGTCTCTTCTACTCCAGCTGGTTTATTTGCTAACTGCTGCTCATCTTTGCAGATAATGTCCGTTTGTAGAAGTCCTTTTCTGTAGTCTTTTGCCAGGTTATTCTTGGCCTTCCACACTTCCCTTTTCCATTCAACTGCCATTTCAGTGCTTGATCCAGTAGTTTGGAATTTTCAATTCCTGAGGACATGATCTCTCCAACTGTAGTGCTTTTACTTTGCAGTTTGACTTACTGTCAGCTTGCTTTGTTCTTTCTCCAACTATCTTATTCATCACTTTATCTGTCCAGCTGATCTTGAATGTCTAGTGAAAAACTTTAATGTGAACATGTCAAGTTTCTTCTCTGTAACCTTGATCATTGACCAGGTTTTGGTGTCATATAGTAGGGTAATTAAGACATTGCTATTTATAATTTCTGATGTTTGTTTTGAGGGATAATTTAGTATTTCTCCAGATGTTTCACAGTTTTGTTAAGAGCACAAACTGCTTTGCCAGTTCTTGCACATAACTCTTCTAATAGCATTCTGTTGGAAGATAGGTGAAGTGGTCTACATCTGCAGTGTCTCTCCGCTGAGATTGATAACATTTAGTGTTATCCATTCCACCGTTTCTGTGTTTCTTCTGTTTCTGCCAATAGTGCTGTATTGCTATGGAATTCAGATTTCCAAAAATTTCCTGTCTCACGATCTGAGTACACTTTTTCTCTGTTCATGTGCATTATCAAATCTACTGCTAGTTGAAATAACCAAAGTGAGAAGACACATCTTTCAGATAACAGCTTTTACTTTGCAATTGTACAGAGCTTTGGTGAGACCACACCTGGAGTACTGTATACAGTTTTGGTCTCCTTACCTAAGGAAAGATCTACTTGCCTTCGAGGCGGTGCAACGAAGGTTCACTAAATTGATTCCTGGGATGTCCTTCGAGGAGAGATTGAGTAGAATGGGCCTATACTTTTTGGAGTTTAGAAGAATGAGCGGTGATCTCATTGAAACATATAAGATTCTGAGCAAGCTTGATAGGATAGATGCAGAGAGGCTGTTTCCCTTGGCTGGAGAGTCTATAATTAGGGGACGTAGTCTCAGGATAAGGGGTCGACCATTTAGAACTGAGATGAGGAGAAATTTCTTCACTCAGAGGGTTGTGAATCTTTGGAATTCTGTACATAGAAACATAGAAAATAGGAGCAAGAGTAGGCCATTCGGCCCTTCAGGCCTGCTCCACCATTCAAAATGATCATGGCTGATCGTCTAACTCAGTATCCTGTTCCCGCTTTTTCCCCATATCCCTTGATCCCTTTAGCATTAAGAAATATATCTATCTCCTTCTTGAATACATCTAAAGACTTGGCCTCCACTGCCTTCTGTGGTAGAGAATTCTACAGCCTCTGAGTGAAGAAATTTTTCCTCATCTCAGTTCTAAATGGCATACCCTGTATTCTGAGACTATGACCCCTGGCTCTACCCCAGAGGGCTGTGGATGCTCAGTCATTGAGTATATTCAAGGCTGAGAGCAATAGATTTTTGGACTCGAGAGAATCAAGGGATATGGAGATCGGATGGGAAAGTGGAGTTGAGGTCGAAGATCAGCCATAATCTTATTGAACGGTGGAGCAGGCTCGAGGGGCCGGAAGGATACTCCTGCTCCTATTTCTTATGTTCTTATGTTGCCCCTTTCTGCCCTATTGAAGCTTTATTCAGCTGTCAAGGTCCTAAGCTCTGAAATTCCCTCACTGCCTCTCCACCCCTCCTCCTTTTAAGACCTTCCTTAAAACCTACCTCTTTGGCCAAGCTTTTGGACACCTGTCCTGAGATGGGGGTGTTGCTGAGTTGGATATTTGTCCTTTCCCACTCTTTGTGATGTTACTTATTCATCTTCTCCTTATTTCTCTTGGGTATTTTTCCAATTATAGCATATTTTAAAATAAATTTGACTGATTATTTGCGCTTCACCTCGTGACAAATCGCTGTTTCGAATGGTTTCCCCAGCAGCACAGAAAAGGACATGATCACTTTCCACATTTAGTGTGCCCCTTTCTGGATCAAAAAAAGTGAGTTTTCTTCATTCATGGAGTTGCCCATAAATTAGGCCATCCAATACTCCTAAATATGAAACTTAATGTGGTTCCAGAACAATCAAAGCTACCTCCAGGTTAACCGAAGTATTGTAATGGTGTAGTGGCAATGACATTCCTGTGACAGCTAAAACCTAAGTTTGAAATCAACCTGGCTTCTTTGTGTTCTCCTTCACCGCTCCCCACTCACCCCAGAAGAGTGCAAAGTTTAGACACATTAACTTTGTTCTTGCAGGATGCTAATCATAGCACTAAAATGTCATGTTCAGACAGACTCAAAAAAACAATAGCTATGGGGAAAATGGAAAAATATTAGTTTTTGAGGAGGATGGCTTTCTAAAGTTGAGGCCTGGGCACAATTTCAGGCAGGTTGAGGAAACTTCACTCTGCATTTGTTTCTTCTCCACACAAGTTAGACTATATATTTCCTCAAATTCAAAAACACTCCATAAATTGGCACGCCTATAAAATTCACAGTGAAATGATTTTGGGTCTTCCACACCCCAGCTTTTATGTTCCTTTTGAATGTTTTTTTTTCGCAAGAGATGGATTTTGTAGGATCCAAGGTTTGATTCCCAGTGTGTGCTGAGTTACCTGATCTCTGGTGACAGTCTTTAGGAGCGGATGGGGAAAATAAATATATTTGTGCAGAAAATTTTTTGGCAGAGCCCTGAGCTTGGACTGCCTGGACTAGTCTGGTGCGAAGTATATTGAGAGGCTGAGAGTAGCCCACAGATATTTGCTACTGATCGTGAAAGCTGGACAGTAAAACACCATCACTTTGTCCTTCTGTTGATGTTCCACTCAAACTCTGTCAGTAGCTAGTGGTTAAGCTTCAGAGATCTTCATTCTTGGGCTATGTTTGTGTTATTTTCATTATTTTTGAGAATGTTATTCTCAAGATTGTTTAGCAAACTAAGCATTACAGCATGGTGAAAAACCTAATCATAGAGTGAGGATGGCAAATGACAAACAATATTGTTCTAATGCGTATTGTCTGGTGTGTCAATATATTTTATCGCTGAGCAGTAAGACTTAGGTTTGCACTTCAATAAGTTGGGCTATCTTGCAAGGCCAGGTGCTTCCCTCCAGGGAGGGTGGAGGAAAATCAGCAGATGAGTCACTCGTACATCTCCTCCTAGTGGCTAGTTGCAAAGGCATTGATTGATACTTCAGAATAAGTTGCTGTTGCCTTCCTCAACTAAAGTAGTATGGGATTTTCCCTGTACTACACTTGAGAATTTTATAAAAATACATATAATGTGAATGATGGAGTAGAATGTTAAGAGCACAGGCACATGGCATGATGGAGTAGTGGGATTTAACTTTAAATTCTCTCCTCTTCCTACTCAGCTGAGTTCCTGAAAACTTTGTAACTATTGTAAGGAATCTTACAACACCAGTTGGACTATAACCTGGTGTTGTAAGATTCCTTACATTTGTCCACCCCAGTCTATCACCGGCATCTCCACATTTTGTAACTAAGGTCAAGAAAGGTGCTGTGCAGAGTCGGGCTGTTCCCCTACATGAGGGACAGGAAAGTTGAAATGTTGCAGTGACTGTACAGTGCAAAATTTTGAACTGCACCATTTCTGTGTTTGCTTTTCCTTGATTTACTAGAGTATCCTAGTGTGTTTTATGTTGGCATAAAGGTTAGAGCTGACTGAGCAATGCTTGTTCCAGCATAAATATGATGAAATTAACCCATTCTATTCATGATGTTTATCTCAAATTGTATCTAACACTTGGCAACAGTGCAAAACTCATCAATCAGCAGTGTTCAAAAACCTCAGAATATGGAATATTTCCATCGCAAATATATAAATTAAAAGTTACATTTCTCTGTGTGCTTTTTTCCATCCCAGTTTGACAACTTTTTGAATGATTTGCTTAACCTTCTGTATTAGCCCTCAAACTTTTCTCGTGTTTCTCCACGTTTTTTCCTCCCTGTACCTGTCCTTTTTTGAAGGTATAAATTCGTCTTTTGGTTGAGATGTTAAGCTGAGACCCCCATCTGCCCTCTGGATCCTTTGTCAGTATTCAAAGAAGTGCAGGGGGGGTTCTCCCAGTGTTCTGGCCAACATTTATCCCCCAACCAACATTACTGAAACAGATTATCAACTCATTTATCTCATTGCTGTTTGTAGGGCTTTGTGTGCAAATTGGCTGCTGTGTTTCTCCACATTACAACAGTGACTACACTTCAAAAGTACTTCATTGGCTCTGAAGCACTTTAGGGCACCCTGAGGTCATGAAAGGTGCTACATAAATGCAATTTTCCCCTTTTTTTATTAGCATCCTTAAAAACCTCGAGCATTAAAATGTTTCATGTGTAAACTACTTCAGATTTTTTCCCTGCTCTGATTATTTGAATGCAGGAGTTGGATCTCTGTACAATTAATCCACTATTTTATAAGCAACTAATTTGGGTACTCCTAGAGAAAAATTCTTCTAAATGGATATACTGAATCATAAGAGGGTATGTATGTAGAAATATATTTTATGTAGATTATTAAATTAAATCTATTGTGGTATACAGTTGATAAATTGGGAAAGCCACGGAAAAGGACTTTTTTTATGAACTGATTTTGTTTCCCGTACATTGGTGTGAAAATACAACAACTGCTATATAAATAGGTGACCGTGATACAATGTTGTCATTTTTCATTTAGGCATCCCCTGCAAAGCCATAATTACCTAATTAAGCTGCTAATTATGAGATTAGTATTGTGAGTGCACTGACAGAATGCCCTTATTTTCAGTGCAGTTAAAAAGAACTCCCTTATATTGGGTTGCAGTTATCTATGCAAAAGGCAAAAGTTTGAAATGTGGCTTTAATTTGTAATCAAAATAAATCCTGGATATTGGTACTGCATATGTCCCCACTGACTGCTTTGATGGGAGCTACTGTTATATACTAAAATATTTTACTTTTCAATAAAGCTAAAACTGCTGCACTAGGCTTGTGTTGGAGTCATTTTTGTTTTGTTTTGTCCCCCCCACCCCCAACGTCGCCTTGACTTATTGTATCCTCGCAGCTTCTTGTTGCTGGAAAGATGGCTGCATGACTTTCCCAAGAATTCACCATAATGAGCCAACAGAAGACACATTTGCTACCAGCCAAGATATACTGTGTTAGCTTTTCTTCCCTGGGGTGCGATGCTGCATTACTGCAAAGCATCTCGTGTAGTACCCCAGCAAAGAGCTGCCAGAGTTCATCATTAGCATAACTAGTAGATCCAAATGATAGTTCGTCATGATAAGTTTAGTCTGCAATACACAGAGCATTGAGCATTTTTACCATGATGTAGTCCTGATCTGATTTTGTAGACTTCTTAACATCTTTTTTACATTCCTAAAACTCTTCAACCCAATTTGTACATAAAGGGCAGCATGTATAACTTAAACTGAATATAATGCTGAAAGATAAAATTCATGCATATGTTGCACACTCCCTTGGCAGTCATTAAATCATTTGAAGTATAATAACAGTGTAGGAGGTAAATTAACAAACCATTAACAATGTTATAAAGGCACAATTAAGGTGCCAACATTTATTTGATGCATTGATGGGGTAGTAGTAATTTTTGAGTCTGAAATGCAACCTTTTAGAGCCCTCTAAGCTGTTGCATTCAGGAAAGTTCATTGTGCATTATGGTGTTCATTTGTTTAAAAATAATGATTAACCATTCCGTTAAACTAACATCCTAACATCTCTAAATGGAAATGTTTTGAAATTGTTTCCAGAGCTTTGCTGTGTTGCCGCTAATCCTCATACATGTCAATGTTGGTAAAAGACTTGCAGAAAACAATAGCACTTCTTAAATGACAGATATAAGCAGTTACAAGTTTACGACAATCTTCTGCTTGCAAACAGACAGTTTGTCTATTGGATGGGTTTTGGACTGAAATGCTTTGAAATTTAAACAAAAATAATGCTGTTTTTAGATTTCCATCACCTTTTGATATTTTCAGACTGACCATTGTGTATATTAAGAACTTTTACCTTGCAGGTCCAAAATCTCCTGGGATGTTATCAGAAATAAAATATGAAGAATAAAACTTAGCCCTGCTAGACATTTTTAAGTGTGATATTTCAGTACACAGCTGCTATCTTAATTTTGAAATAGACAAATACAGGGTCAATAAAATTAAAGCGAATTGTTAATGTTTATGGCAGTATCTGATCTTTTATTAACGAGCACATTAACATTCAATTGGCTGCAACCTCCTTCAAGTAACTTTTATGAAATTAAATCCTGTAGTAAATGTTATGTACCTAAAGCCTTTTGAGATCTATTCAAGTGTCTTGAGATGCAAGAATGAAGTACAATCTATACTGGTTAGTATATAGAGAATATGTAATGGACAAATGTGTCATCATCAGTGGTCTGCCAAAGGCCGGTTCTGACTCAAATCCTCTTCTCCAAACCACTGTGTCGTGTGTTTCTCTTTTTAATTCTCCCATCTCCAGGTGGTCCAGAAGCAGCCTCTTTTTCCTCCCTCTATCTTTCTTTTTCCTTCCATCTGCCCTTCTGGCTCCTATTTCAACATCCCATCCCCTCTCAGTATGTGCCCTTTTTCTGGTACCGTCTATGAAACTACATTCTTCTTGTATCACCACCTCCATTATCCTTCTTGTCTATCCACTTTACTTTCTCCATGCCTCTCCAAACTTACATCTCAAAGCTCTCCAGAAGCCTGAACTCCGCTTTCCTCAGCATCCAGGTTTCAGTACTACACTCCATATCAAACTCTTCACTAATATTTTCTTCAGTTCTCTATTCAGTTGTCCATTTAACATCCTCTTCCTTCCATTAAATGTAACTTTTCCCATTGTAATCCTAGCTTTCACCGCCTTGGCACATCTGCCATATTCACTCATTTATTTAAGTTGTTTCACTTGATTCAACTGTTCCTTGTTTATTAAAATATTCACAGTTTCACCCAAATTTCTAAAAACCTTCAAACTTTGGTCTTACACACATTGATCTTCATTCCATAAACAATTGCTGCATCATTCAGGCGAAGTACCAACAACTAATCCATTCCTGGTACTTGCTACTAAGTCTTTATCATCAGAAAATCTGACCGCTTTAACGAGCTGATCTTCACTTTCACTCCTTCCTCTACCTGATTATGCTTTTCTCTTACCATTGCTTCTGCATAAACATTGAACAGCATGGGTGACAAGCAGCATCCTCTTCCAATCACTCCTGGTTCTGACACTCTATCTGCTACCTTAACACTTGCAGTTTGTCCCATATACAAAGCTTGTATCAGTCATCAATATCTCCAATCCATACCAGTATTCTTTGGTACCTCTATTCGGCTGATCTGGTTCACTCTATTGAAGGCTTTTAAAAAAAAAATCTGCAAAGCAGATGTACATCTCTTGATTATTACTTCACTTGCACAGACCTCTCATTATCCTTATGGCCTCTCTTGTTCCACGTTCTCTGCAAAATCCAAATTGATATTTGCCAAGATGTTGTTCCATCTTTGCTTTTAACCTCCTTTTAAGTAATTTGAGCATAATCTTTGAGGTATGTGGAATCAAACTGATGGTATGAAATTTCTCACATTGGGAACATACGGACATTAGGAAGAAAACTTGCGTTTGTATAGCGCCTTTCACGACCTCAGGATGTCCCAAAGCGCTTCAGTCAATTAAGTATTTTTGAAGTGTTGTCACTGTTGTACTGTAGGAAACGCAGCAGCCAATTTGCGCACAACAAGATCCCACAAACAGCAATATAATAATGACCAGATAATCTGTTTTAATGGATTTGATTGAGGGATAAATATTGGCCAGGGCACTGGGCAGAACTCACCTGCTCTTCTTCGAAATAGTGCCATGGGATCTTTTATGTCAACGTGGGAGGATAGACAGGGTATTGGTTTAATACCTCATCTGAAAGACAATACCCCCGACAGTGCAGCATTCTTCAACCCTTGGGTCTGCTCCGCCATTCAGTTAGATCATGGCTGATCTGCGCCTCAACTCCATTTTCCCGCCATTGCTACATATCCCTCAACACCGTTACCAAATCTATCTGTCTCAGTCTTGAAATCTACAATTGTTCTAGTATCCACAGCCTTTTTGGGGGAAGAGAGTTCTTCTAAATTTCTACCACCCTTTGTGTGAAAAAGTGTTTCCTGATTTCACATTTAACTTTTCCAGAGGTATGATCGTTTTCATGAAATCATCTGGCTATTCCCCTTTCAAGTACATGGATTTATACAAATCAACAAGTTTGTAGCCTTCTCTCCCATGATTTTAATTAATTCTGCTGATAATTCATCAATTCCTGCAGCCTTTCCATTCTTGAGCTCACTTATTGCAACTCTCACATCACACTCAAATATGTAATCATTTGTATTTTATTGGAGTGGAGAACCTCACTGCATAAATGATAGTCGATGTGAATCAGTTGCGTAGGTGATCCTCACCAATTCAATCTGAATGACACTTTGCCCATTACATGCCATTATATTTATATTTGTAATAGAGGAGGAATTCATTTTTGTGAAATGCTTGTCTTGTTCTTTAAACCACCAATTAAACATTTTAAGAAGCAAATCCGATTTAAATGGAGAAAAAGATTTTTTGGCTCCAGCCTTGATTTCCCCCCCCCCCCACCTTTTCATCATTTATATGTTAACACTTGATTAGAATCCAGAAGCATGAGATCAACTTTCACTTGCATGCGGACAACATCCAGCTTTACATCTTTGCTTCTTCCATCAAGCCTATCTTCCATGCCCTTGCAGCATTAAATCCTGAATGAGCTGAAACTTTCTTCAGCTTTATAAGAACATCAGAAATAGGAGCAGGAGTAAGCCACGTGGCCCTCGGCCCCTTATGTTACCAAGACTAAAACCATCCCCTTTGTCTCCTATCATACAAGCTCCTAGCCTTGACTCCATGAGCCCCTCTAGCTGCCACCTCCGACTGCCTAGAGCTGTGGAATCTTGTTATTACGTTTTGACCCTGAACGAAGTTTGCTTCTCCCTATCAAATTTTATTAGACCACTACCTTCCACCGAAGTAACTTCGTATACTCCTATCTAGTTTTCCGCCCCCACCCCGCATCTGCTGCTGAAACAGTAATCCACCCTTTTTGTCACCTCAAGGCTTGATTTCTCTTCCACTCTCCGAGCCAGGCTCCATCCTCCCTGTTATAACTCATTCAGAATGCCATGACACATTTTTGCCTGCATCAAGCCCCACACTCCCATGCACCAGAATTCTCATCTTCATGTTGGCTGTCGTCCACAAGTATATTTTTTTCATGCTTATTTATTCTTCTCATTGAAGCAGAGCGTTCAGCACTGATATTTAAATGGCAACTTTACTTCTTCATGTTGTAGAAAATAATAAATAGTTTGCAACTGCTGTGCTAAACTATGATACAACTAATATTCTTGGACTGTGGTTCTTTTCTTTTTCTCACTGTCTACAGAACCTATCTGGCTTGACTACCTCCCTTCGAAGGCGCCAGAGACGCACACTGATTTTGAAAAAGGCTGATAATTAGCTTTAAAAAGGTGACCGGCATCCAGTGATGTTAAGTAACTGTCTATTATTTCAAAAAGAGCTGCCTAGCAAAAATATATTTGAACAAATAAGTTGTCTGTGTTTGAATTAAATTTGAATGGCTTGGTTCCTCCCTCGGGCACCTGCTCAGTGATGACCACTGATTAAGCAATAATTGTATCAAAATGAGCTTGAACGTCCTTGGTACAAAACTGGTTTTTAGCTTTTTATGTACTCCTGTGACAAAATTAAAGAAGCCAAATACGTGCAAAACCTTGGACAAAACTGCTTTGCTTTCATACTGCTTTCTCCACAAAATTCAGTTGGACGCTTTTGCTCACCCCACATTTGTAGGTATAGCTCTTGCTATCTCTAGGGTCGTCATAACAGTAGTTTAACCCTATTGCTTTTTAGTCAGCTGTGTTAGAATTATACATTTCAATACTGGAGATTGTCAACATAATAAGCAGTAAGGAAATTACATGTGCAGCATTTAAGTAACATTGCAATCTGTCAGAGCTCTTCAAAGAAAACAAATATGATGAATATATAATTTTCTCGCACTATATTACAGCATCTTCTATACAGTAATGTTTCCATAGATATTAAAATACAAAGTAATTCCATTTTATAGACCTGAATTATTGGTTTGTATTGTTCATTAGTAGGTTGCCACATCATATGTACTAAGTATGTAATTTGAGTTTGTCAGGAAAATCTACTTTTACTTATGAATTGGCTAAGAATCTGAAAATCCTTTTACCAGCTGCTATGCTCCATCTCTGTCCTTTATGTCCCATTTAAGGACTTGATTGGGTGACTTTTAGCTGCCATGTGAACAAGTTTTAACAGATCTGGCTTTACATATCATTGTAACCTGCAATGCTATTGCTTTCTCATTTATGATTGTTTACATTTAAGCTTTAAGGATGGTTGCTACCAGTTGCGTTTTTAATTTAAGTATATTAAATATAAAGGTAAAGTTTTCTTTCCCTCGCAAGTACTCTTTCTTGTGCTTGCATATGTCTCCCTTCCTCTTTTCTCCACACTGCATCCCAGAACTAGGTTTGGGGGATAAGAAGAGACTAACTGAAATATCAGGTACTCTTTTTAGTACATGATCTAGTGCAGATGGAATTCTGGATGTATCCTCTGTGGAATGCCGCTGGTCCAAGTTGAATAGTGTGGACTCCAACTCTCCCCTTCCCTTCCTTGACTTCTTTATCTCCATTTCTGGGGATAGACTGTCAACCAATGTCTACTATAAGCCCACCGACTCCCACAGCTACCTTGATTACACTTCTTCCCACGCCGCTTCCTGTAAGGACTCTGTTCCATTCTACCAGTTTCTCCATCTCCGTCGCATCTGTTCTGATGATGCCACCTTCCACACCAGTGCTTCCGCTGTGTCGTCCTTTTTCCTCAACCGAGGACTCCCCTCCACTGTAGTTGACGGGGCTCTCGACCATGTCTGTCCCATTTCCCATACATCTGCCCTCACCCCTTCCTCACCCTCCCAGAACCACGATAGGGTCCCTCTTGTCCTCACCTTGCATCCCACCAGCCTCCCCATTCAACGAATCATCCTCTGCCATTTCTGCCACCTCCAGCACGATGCCACCACCAAACACATCTTTCCCTCCCCTCCTCTCCCAGCTTTCTGAAGGGACAGTTCCCTCTGACACACTGGTCCATTCTTCTATTATCCGCAACACCCGCTCCGCTTCCTGTGACACCTTCCCGTGCAAACGCAGAAGATGCTATACCTGCCCTTTCACCTCCTCCCTTCCCACTGTCCAGAGCCCCAAACACACTTTCCAGGTGAAACAGCGATTTACTTGTACTACTTTCAATTTCGTATACTGTATTTGCCACTCACGATGCGGTCTCTACATTGGGGAGACCAAACGCAGGTAGAGTGATCGCTTTGCTGAACACCTCCGTTCAGTCCGCAAGCATGACACTGAGCTTGTGGTCGCTTGCCATTTTAATTCTCTGTCCCACTTCCACTCCGTCCTTGGCCTCCTACATTGTTCCAGTGAAGCTCGAGGAACAGCATCTCATCTTTCAGTCAGGCACTTTACAACCTTCCAGACTCAACAATGATTTCAGCAACTTCAGATCATAACCACTGCTCCCATTTTTTTGGACAGCAGATGCTGGTAATGTTTCTGCTGTTGCCATTTACAGCTCCTCTAGATCCATCTTTTGTTTCTTTACTTGTTCCATTACCCCACCCACTTTTGCCTTGCACCATCAACCCTTTTGTCATTTAATCCCTCCTGCCCTCTACCCTGTCACTGACCTTCCCTTTTTGTTGTTTCTTCTCTACCCGCTCCCCGCCAATCCCCGGTTCTGTACTCGCTTAAAAACTGCTACATCTCAAACTTCCAGTTCTGATGATAGGTCATTAACTTGAAATGTTAACTCTTTCTCTCTCCAGATGCTGCCTGACCTGCTGAGTATTTCCAGCATTTTCTGTTTTTATTTCAGATTTCCAGCATCCATGGTATTTTACTTCTGTTTTAGTGTGGTCTATAGGGTTGGATTGATATCCTGCAATTTGGCACGATTAACTTCAGGGATCAGGGAGACATTTCGGTGGGCTTTTATCTTGTTAGATCTTTTACCTGTAGTTTGTCTTGACCCTCAGTATATTCAGTTCAGTTAAGAACATAGTTTGGCAAATTGTTAATAGTCTGCGGAGGGAATTGGTTTTGATTATTTAATTGCTTTATCTTGTTTAATACTCTACGTTCCTCGCCACATCTTTTGTTCTGGAATTTTGGTTTGAATGTGTAGATCTTCACTTCAGAAGAGATGGCATTTTTCTTTTCTTTTTTTCACTTTTTTTTAGTCGTGTTTGTGACTCTGTAGAGACCTTTTTACAACTTGGGGCAAACTTCCAAGTGAACATGTTATTCATCATAAAAATACACTCCAACTAATTTGCAACTCTTCACTTAGCAGTACCAATATTATTAAGTGATTTTAAAGTTTTTTTCTTGAAGATTACTAGGCGATCTCCCATGGAATAGTATATGGGGAGTTAAGTGCAAGTGTAGTCAGGTGAAGCAAGGTTAGAGGCCAGGGCATAATTGGATCAGGGCCAGCAAGTATAATTAACTTGCCATTTTAAAGTCATGCATTCTACCATTATTTTTATACATTACCATTATAAATTCCTGTATTCACATTTATAATGGAAACTGCCTATATAAACTTGTCATGCTGGAATTACAGCCTCCCTCTATTGGTAGCACTGCAGTGCCTCCATTGGGGGAGAACATAATTACAGCATGACCAGTTTATATAGGTGGTCACCATTATAAATGTTGACATAGGAATCACACAGATCATTTTTTTAAAAAAATTGTAGATCGGCAGATTACATTGCTACTACTTGTTACAATGCTGTAATGTTGAGAACTGTAAATAGTCAAAAACTTATTTTAAAATGACCATAATTTGATAGTAATGAACTGAAATGTGTGCATTTTAAGCATACCTTTTGGATAGTCACTCTCACCTTGAGGGAAATAGTATCTTATGTACTAATTCACAATAACTGGTATACTTTCAGTTTAAATAAACAATTGGGTATTTCTGTTTGCACTCTGGTCTGCATTATTCACAGCATGAGCCATGTTTTTTTTAACAGGGTTATTTTTCCCCCTTTGGCTGTGAGCATAACAGAATACATTCAGTTAAGTTCTAACAGCTGTGTTCTCTTCAGCCAGGTGCTAAGGAAAATTATGCAATACTAGACAAATGTATCTGCAGTGACCACCATTAATAGAAAATGTAATTTAACCAATTAAAATGTTCTCTGCATTCGCAACCATTATGGCGATCGCAGAATCTGTGCTTTTTCTCCCCCTTTATGATTTAATGCCATTGAGCCATATTGCTTTAAGATCAACGAGCCTCCATGAGTTAACTTTTTCCAACACTTTGAAAGTTTTTCTTTCTATATTTCTATGTGATAAAATTTAAAAAAATCATTGGGACAAAAATGAGTATCATTTTTTCTCATTAATTTGAACCAGATTTTAAAAATATATAGCAAAACTTGTTTTCAAATTATTTCTTTTATCAGCATCTGCCTTGGACTCACTCCATATGGATTCGAGTTGATGTTTTGCTCTTCCATTTTGGATCCACTCAAGATCACTGATCTCTTCCATGATATTCAACACTCCTATGACCTCCTTTGCGTTTCACACAATCTCTCCTCTACCTTGCACCACTGCACACATGCTATTGCTCCCTCTCTTCAGCAACATCAGCTCAATCTATGTTGTAGTTGTCCTTAAACTCTGTTACATGTTCTCCTTTGTCTCATTTGCGGTTTTAACATGAAACCTTTTCTCTTCTCCTCCACCCCCCCCCCCCCCCCACCCTCCCCAAATCCCCACCTTCCTTTTAGGCATTAAGGACCAGGAGCTCAAGCAATTTTTGGATACCCATTGAGCCCCTAATCCCTCTTTCCCTTTCTGACTCCGAACAATGTAGCATCAGCAAGGGCTTTATCTTCATCCTTCTCCATTCCCACTTAAGACCATAAGAGATAGGAGCAGGAGTAGGCCATTCGGCTCCTCGAGCCTGCTCTGCCATTTAATGAGATCGTGGCTGATCTGATTTTTACCTCAACTCCACTTTCCCGCCCTTTCCCCATATCCTTTGACTCCCGTGCTGATCAAAAATTTGTCTAACTCGGCCTTGAATGTATTTGTGACTTCAGTGATTTCTAAGCTCGATATGACTGTGAACTCTTTCTGCTGCCTTCACCTCGCTGCTTTCTTTATTGGCCAGTTAGCTCCACTCTAGAAATCTGACCCTTACTCCTGCCGACAACCTTCTCCGTTTCTTTAGACATCTCTCCTCTGGCATCTTGCCTTCTTTCGATCTTTTCATTGAGAACTGCTGCTGTGATACCATCTATCTGCCTGCACTTGGGGAATTGGCCTTTTCTCTTTGTGTAGTGGTGATCCTGCTGAATGTTTCCGGCATCTTGTTTGTATTTCACTGCTTTACTTGGCTACTTTCACTTCCTTTTATCCTTTTAATGCCTTCTAATTGCTCACTTAGATAATCTCTACCCATTTTCACCTCCTTTCTTGCTTTCAAAAATCCTGTTTCGATATCCTAACTATTAATTTTTTTTCCGCCATCCTTTTGTTTAGTTCCATTAAAGGGGTCACTTGTCTTCCAGTTCCCAGTTGTGAAGAAAGGTCTATACCCATAACATTAGTTTTTCCTCTTGACAGATGTTTGACAAACTGTGTATTTCCATCCTTTCTGTTTTTTTATTTTTTAAAGGTCCTTATCAAGGAAGCTCCTTACTCTTGAGTGCATAAGGCAAATATCTGTATCATGGAGAGGGAACTTTATGCTAATTGCACTGGATTCTTTTTTGAAGATTTTCAAATGTTACTGTCTTTCTATTTCTTCCACCCCTTCCTGATGGAAATGAAGTACTACTCCATAGGCATCTTGCCCAAATGACCATTCTTTGTGCTCTATCCAAGCACGTGCACATTCTAACATTGGTCACTAGATATTGGTAAGTGCAGAAACCCTACCAGATCATTTTTTTCTCCTCCTTTCGTGCTAGCCCGGGCATGCAGAGGCTAATTGATCCATCTCGGCCTCCTCCCGATACCCCCACCATCACAGAAGCCAGACTTCAGCCAATTCGATTCACTCCACGTGATATCAAGAAACGGCTGAGTGCACTGGATAGAGCAAAGGCTACGGGCCCCGACAACGTCCCGGCTGTAGTGCTGAAGACTTGTGCTCCAGAACTAGCCATGCTTCTAGTCAAACTGTTCCAGTACAGCTGCAACACTGGCATCTACCCGACAATTTGGAAAATTGCCCAGGTACGTCCTGTCCACAAAAAGCAGCACAAATACAATCCGGCCAATTACCGCCCCATCAGTCTACTCTCAATCATCAGCAAAGTGATGGAAGGTGTCGGCGACAGTGCTATCAAGCGGCACTTACTCAACCCATAACCTGCTCACCGACACTCAGTTTGGGTTCCACCAGGACCACTCAGCTCCAGACCTCATTACAGTCTTAGTCCAAACATGGACAAATGAGCTGAATTCCAGAGGTGAGGTGAGAGTGACTGCCCTTGACATCAAGGCAGCATTTGACCGAGTGTGGCACCAAGGAGCCCTAGTAAAATTGAAGTCAGTGGGAAAAGGGGAAAACTCTCCAGTGGCTGGAGTCATATCTAGCTCAAAGGAAGATGGTAGTGGTTGTTGGAGGCCAATCATCTCAGCCCCAGGACGTTGCTGCAGGAGTTCCTCAGGGCAGTGTCTTAGGCCCAACCAACTTCAGCTGCTTCATCAATGACCTTCCCTCCATCATAAGGTCAGAAATGGGGATGTTCGCTGATGATTGCACAGTGTTCAGTTCCATTCGCAACCCCTCAGATAATGAAGCAGTCTGTGCCTGCATGCAGCAAGACCTGGGCAACATCCAGGCTTGGGCTGATGAGTGGCAAGTAACATTCAAGTGCCAGGCAAAGACCATCTCCAACAGGAGAGAGTCTAACCACCTCCCCTTGACATTCAACGGTATTACCATCGCTGAATCCCCCACAATCAACATCCTGGGGGTCACCTTTGACCAGAAACTTAACTGGACCAGCCACATAAATACTGTGGCTACAAGAGCAGGTCAGAGGCTGGGTATTCTGCAGCGAGTGACTCACCTCCTGACTCCCCATAGCCTTTCCACCATCTACAAGGCAGAAGTCAGGAGTGTGATGGAATACTCTCCACTTGCCTGGATGAGTGCAGCTCCAACAACACTCAAGAAGCTTGACACCATCCAGGACAAAGCAGCCCACTTGATTGGTACCCCAAGCAGCACCCTAAACATTCACTCCCTTCACCACCGGCGCACTGTGGCTGCAGTGTGTACCATCCACAGGATGCACTCCAGCAACTCGCCAAGATTTCTTCAACAACACCTCCCAAACCCGCGCCCTCTACCACCTAGAAGGACAAGGGCAGCAGGCACATGGGAACAACACCACCTGCACGTTCCCCTCCAAGTCGCACACCATCCCGACCTGGAAATATATCGCCGTTCTTTCATCGTCGCTGGGTCAAAATCCTGGAACTCCCTTCCCAACAGCACAGTGGGAGAACCTTCACCACATGGATTGCAGCGGTTCAAGAAGGCAGCTCACCACCACCTTCTCGAGGGCAATTAGGGATGGGCAATAAATGCTGGCCTTGCCGGCGACGCCCACATCCCACGGTCGAATAAAAAAAAAATTGAGTTGTCCTCAGTGCTACTTGGCTGAGATCAGTCAACTTAGCAGAGACTGATCCAGGAGCTTTCCTGGTGTGTGTAGCTTGGTTCCGTGTGATATATTTCAAATTTCTAAGAACTAGAACAGCAGCTTCTACTGCTAAGCATGGTTGCATAGAATTACATATCTGTAGTACAAAAACAGGCCATTCGGCCCAACTGGTCTATGCTGGTGCGTGTATTCCAAGTGGGCCTCCTCCCACTCTAATTATCTCTTCTCACTGCCCCCAAATCCCAATATTGCCTTCTCCCTCATGTCTGCATCATGCTTTCCCTTAAATGTGTCAATGCTATCTGCTTCAACCATACCATGTAACAGTGAGTTTTAAGTTCTCACCACTCTAAAGAAATTTCTTGTAAATACTTTTATTTCATTTGTTAGTGGCTGTCTTATATTTGTGCCCCCTTCTTTTAGACTCGCTCACAAGTGGAAACAGTTTCTCCACATCCACCCTATCAAACCCCTTCATAATTTTGAAGTCCTGGTAGAATCTGTGAATTAGCAATTGTACTACCAACATTGCCATTAGAAACGTCACTTTTTAAATTCATACTTTTTTCTTAACTTTTTAACTGAGCAGCATTCCTGCTGTCCTGTTGGGACAGAATGGACAGGTAGGGTTGGCTGAGGATGCATGCGTCCATCTGTCTGTAGTCTGACCCTATTTAATGGGAAGCCCGTGGTTCATTTGTAGATCTGGTAGATTAGACATGATGTTTTGTGTATCGCCTCCCGCCCAAAGCTCCCTTGGCCTTAACATTGGCAGCTATGCCATCAGCTGTCTTGGCCCCACACTTTGGCATACCCTACCTAAACCCTTCCACCTCTCCACTTCCCTCTTCATCTTTAAGACCCTCGTTTTAAAAACCCGCCACTTTGACCAAGCTTTTAATCACCATTCCTAATATTAGTGTCTCAGGCTTGGCGTCCATTTTAGTCTCATTACACTTCTGTGCCGTGCGATGTTGTTCTACGTTAAAGGGCTGTATAAATGCAAGTTGTTCTAACTCTAGTTGATACAAAAGGAAGCAGGACCAGTTGGGTGATGGTTGCTACAGGCAGTTTTTTGTTTACTCCTCTTTGAGTGATGGAGGTACAATACAGCCTCAATTATTTTGTATTTATATATCTGTGTATCCTTTTTCAGAGGATCGTTCATACTACCATATTTCCCACATCATAACTTACTATATGAATACAGGATTCATTGGAAAGCAAGCCTAAAGCTGCATTCTCTCTGAGTTAGCTGATGTTGGTTGCGAGAGAGAGAGAGAGAGAGAGAGCTCCAGTTGGTTTATATGCCCCTAGGCTTGAGGTAGGCAAATCAGCCAATGTTCCTCCTCTTGATACTATCTAGTGACACCTGCTAGAAAGTACATGTGTAGGCATCTGGTGGGAACAGGATTGTGCTTGGCTGTGATGGCACCCATAATTGAATAGCCTGCCAACACTCAAATTCCAGGCTCACACTTGAAGAATTGTGACTTTGGCAGGGTACTGAAGGGTTAATGTAACTCGTGGCTCTACCTCCTGAAGAATCAATACCTTCAGGAGAGGAGGAAGGGAGAAAATTTGCAACAACAAAAAATTGCATTTGTCCCTAATTTTTCTGAGTTGCAAGCTTGGGCTATTTTTTTAAATTATTGAGTCTGAAAAGAACAATTTTTGTCTAACCCAGTTTGAAGTTCTCATGGAAAGGTTCATTGTACACGAATGATAACTAACCTAATTTGTTGACGGGAATCTCTCCAGACCTAGTGTAAATCAGATAATGTGATTTGACAGCATCATGCGACAAAAGGAGCAAGATGTCATCATTGTGTATCATTAAAGATAACTCCTGTATTTCAAAACTAAATCGGTTCACTTTCTCACTGAGATAGCCTGTGTGGGCATTTGGGGTTGCACATTGATTTAGTTCAGTTTTTCAAACTCTGTTCAGAGAATGATACAGCACACAAAGAGGCCATTCAGCCCATCGTGCCTGTGCCTGATCTGTGGAAGCTGCGATGTCATTGAAATCAAACTATATTTTTAGTTTTCTTAGATTGGACTGGGGCTCACTTTTTGAAGTTCATGAATTATGTATTTGATATTATGGCCATTTACAGTTCTAAATATTTTTGCCTATTCTTGCACAGTAGAATTCTATGTCAACTGAGTACTTCTATTCTTTCCATTCTCAGTACTGTAATAATTTCTATGCAGAGGGAGGGGGTTGGGGAAGGAAAGGAGATTTTAAGTGTGCAGTGCTATAAATAGAATCACATATTAATTTTGTTCACACTGGTTTTGCATTGATTTTCCTTTAAAAGCCCTGACTTCCTGCTGTGATGTCCAGCAGGGGAAATGAACTGGAGTAAAAATACATTGTCAGAACTAGTGCTTGGTTAAAACTGCAGAGTGCAAGGCTTCTTCAGTATGCAGAGGAATTTTGATCTATTTGCTGGTTATGTTAAACATGCAGTTTGTATTTTTACATAGGTATACTCAAATGAACCGTATCAATTTATTTTGATTAAAATAATGCTTCTTACAGATTTTCCAATGTTAAGGTTAAAATAAAATATTTATTAAAGAAGACTTCAGTATGAAAATCACAGTGTCATAAGGCAGCTGGGCGTGCCGGAGGAGTTGCATCCTTCCTTATTCAACATCCTGCCATAATGAGCTTATGTCAGTGGGTTGTTTACATGGATAAAATTTCTCAAACACACTTTTGCTTTGGTCCTACTAGGATGATACTCAAGGGATACTGTTTTTTTACCTCATGCCTTATAAAAAAAATGTTTCTATTGGGCTGACGTGTTGGTTCTTTTCTTCACTGTGGCAGCATGTAATCTTCACTGGTCTCCCATGTGGTTGAGTTAACTGCTTTCTTGCTTTCGGGTAGGAAAACAGCCAGCCAACATTTTGCTCTTGTTTTGAATCAGGAGGCTTTCAAGTTTTAAACCTTGCATAAAACATGACTAGCTTTCCCCTCATTTTGGTATCTGTGATACTTGTTCTCAAAACATGATGTTGCATTGTATGCCATCTGTTTGAGCTTATCTTGCACCACATGGGACCACCTTTAGCACTGGAAGGTCATGCTGCAAGAAAAGATCTGCTGGAGCTACAAGCCGAGGGAACCAAATAACTTGGCTCTCCAGACATTGACTGCCCATTGTAAATGTGGGAAACTAATGGATGATTGGCAATTTCCACTGCTGCTGTTCTGGTTCAACATTCTCAGATGGATTGAGATTGCCCAAGCTCATTTCATGTGGCTCCAGAGCACATTTGATGGAGTTAAGTCTTTCATCCCATCTGTATGGGTTGAATTGAAACTGAGAGGGTGAAATTCTGCATCACCAAAATGGGCGGAAGCGGCTCGGCTGCAAGTTATATGTACCGCCTGATTTTTCTTTCCATTCTGGATTTTCCTTTCCATTAACTTAAATGGAAAGGAAAATTGGCTGGGGTGTATACAGGTGGCCCATCTTCTACCGTGTTTTGCGCCTCTGCCAAAGTTGAATTTCACCCCTCCCCCAAGTTGCTAGAGGAACTGCACGAGAAGTATCCGTTGTGCCACCCAGTTCCTCAAAATATAATACTGCTCAGTAGCAGATTTGTAATTCAATGCCATGTGCGTCGTGACGATAAGAAATGGTCCTCTTTTGATTTTCTTCCTTGAAGGACTGCAGTAATCAAGTATGTCGATTTGAGTTGTAGAATTTCTTCACACAGTGGTGAGAACTTAAAACTCACTGCCACAAGGTGTCATTGAAGCAGATGGCATTGACACGTTTCAGAGGAGGCGATGCATACATGAGTGAAAAGGGAATAGTGGGAATGGGGGCAAGGTGGGAAAAGGTAATTTGAGTGGGAGGAGGCTCTTGTGGAGTATTGGGCTGAAAGGATCTACAGCGCAGAAACAGACCAATGTCTAAGTCTGTTTCTTGCTGTAAAACTTGGACTGCTGTCCTCAAAGTTACAATGTTGTGGAGATGCCGGTGATGGACTGGGGTTGACAATTGTAAACAATTTTACAACACCAAGTTATAGTCCAACAATTTTTATTTGCTGGCTTTCTCTGCCTTCCGGAAGGCAGAGAAAGCCAACTCAAAGTTACATTTTCTGATTCTAAACGGACTACTTTCTGTCAGAATTTGCATGTACATTACCACTTTATCTTGAACCTGTGTGTGTGTTAAAATAAAATTTACAGCATTAAAACTATGTAGTTGCAGTAGATGTATTGCTGCAAAGATCCAATTGTGTGTAAAATTGCTTTTTTACATTTTACCCCTGGAATTTTGTAGCAGCTTAGAAGAAATGTCAATGTGATGATTTTTGGTTTAAGTAGAAAACAGACGGTACTTTTCATTTCTTTAAAAGTTTTAGTTTAATGAGACTAATGGCAATGCTTTGTGCATTTATTCTATTGATTTTGAATATTTTATTTTCAGCTAGGCATTCAGGATGTAACATGGAAGAGAGAAAATAATTTTCAAAGAAGCTGCTTCATCAAAAGAATGGCCTTTCTGGACAACCCTGCTATCATCCTAGCCCACATTCGTCAATCACATGTCACTAGTGATGACACAGGGATGTGTGAGATGGTTCTTATTGACCATGATGTTGACCTGGAGAAATTGTATGCTCCTGTATCCAACAGCATCAGGACAAATGTGCAGGAGGAAGGGAGTGGTGAGACTCAGGGTTATGACTACTCGCAATCAGTTGACATTACCTCAAGCTGGGATTTTGGTATTCGGAGACGATCAAACACAGGTAAAACCTAAATGCATCTTGGGTGAGTAAGAAGTGCTATTAGTCTATGGTGTACTCTATTGATGAGTTACCTCTATAATTCCATAGTAACGCTATGTAATCCTGGCCTTTTTGATTCTTCTGTAGGAGGCAAAATCCATTGTTTTAAGTCAACAAGTAGTATTTTGCTTGGACTTCTTAAAAAGAAAAAAGCACAACTCTGAATTGGTAAAATAGCACAATTTATTTCAGTTTTGAAATAAATGGTGCTGTTTGGTTATTACATGATCAATCTACTGAAGGAAATGTTTAGAGTAAGGGTTTAAAACAAAAAAGAATGCTGACATTTTTAGTAGAACCATAAATTGTAAGTCATTAGCATTTGAATGGAGGATGTTTGGCTTATGAGGATAGGTGCGGTGGCATCTTAGCAATGTCTATCAACATTGCCTGCACCTCCAGACTAAGGGAAAGAGTAAAAGAATGACTCACTTTTATATTGATGCTATTGAAGTAAGCACTTTACTATTTTCCAAGCGGGATTCTGACACTTGAGTAGCAAGTAATTTCTCTTATGGAGTCCATTCCCCCTCTCCCTGATTATGCTAGCTCAATAACATTCTACTTGAAAAATTATGAAGTTGTTCAGCTTCTACATACAGAACCCAGAATATACTTAATTTCAACCTTGAGAGTGTGAGATTTAGTCAAGGCATCTTATTCCAACCACTGTAGTGGAATTTGCTGTTAAAGTCCCAACTGCATCAAACTTGCTGAAGTGATGTCCTTTAAACAAATGTATTTTTAAAGAAAGTAATGGCAAAATTCAAGCATTTATTTTTCTTGATCTATTAAAAGTGATGCTTAACCACCTAATTTAATAGTTGACTCTAAAGGTTTCCAATTAAAAAGTGCATTTAGTTATGCTGTTCAATGCATCTAATTTATTGGAAGTTTATTGACACCTTTCCCTTCAAAAATCTGTCTCAAAAAGATGGTTAATTAGTGATTCAAAAAAAGTACTGAAATGTTCGCTATGAGAAATGAAAGTACAACCTAATGTCTCCTTTATAAACTTAAAACATATTGTGGATGCTACATTAAATATATGAGCAAAAGTAGCTATTTGCTCTACTTCAGGTCCCAGACCTCTTAACAGGATTTACTGTCCATTTTCACTTCAGACTGCTTGTTCAAGACACCCAGTCCTTTGCTATTTTAGTTTGATTGTTTAAAAAAAATATTGAACAGGAATATTAGTTCACTTCTTTTGAGTTTAAGAAAACCCAGGTAATAATTTTATTCCTTGTAATCTGATAGTCAATCGACTTTTACTAACCATTAACATTTCTGGAAGAAACATTATTAATGATTTATAGTCATGAACCAGCTTATTAATCACACATGTTTTTACATTTTAATATTCTCTGCACTGTTGAAACTCTTTATGAGCTCTATTAATGTTTTATGTCTTTCAAATTCAATTATTAATCATGAACACTTTCAGGATTTTGTTGGTATTTGCATAGCTGTGGTGTCATCTTTGAAAATTTATGAACGTTTGACATAGTTATAATACAATATAAAATCCCCATTTAAAATGTGTAAATGTATTTCATTATGGCATTTTTATTGCTGACTTCCCCAGACAAAGATTTTGTTTTTAGTTTTTCTTTCCCCTCTCTTTGCAGCTCAAAGGCTCGAACGGTTAAGAAAAGAACGACAAAATCAGATTAAATGTAAAAATATTCAATGGAAAGAAAGGAATGCTATACATTCAGGTAAAGCATGTTTTGGGTCTTTAGCTACAATTTGATTATTCCCTCTATGGAGTTTGAGTACTGTACCTTCCATTTAAAAAAAACCTTTTAGACTAAAATGATCCTCAGTGTTACAGAAACTATAGAGAAGAAAGTTTCTGAAACACAGAACATGTCTGTAATTGTGCTTTCTTACAACAAAACTTTTAAAAATGACAACTGTTTGCACACAGTATTCAAATATGCTGAATTAATGGGTTAAAGCATTTTAAGTCAGTTTTGAAAATTAATATTGGTAGTTATGATTAAAACTGGTATTTATCAAGAAATTACTGCAACGCATTTTTCACCTGAAACTATTTGGAAAAAGTAGTGCGAGTAGTTTAAAACCGGTTAACAGTTTGGAAGAACAATGAACACACTGGGCCAGAAATTGCACAGAGCGGTGAGGCCAACACTCACCACAGCTCCTGCAAATTAAATTCACGAAAATACTTACTGCGGGCTCTGTGGCGTTGAATTGCTTGAATTTGAACTTGAAACAAAATGTGCGCTATCAACCCAGCCTCTGAGCAATGTGAATTGCCGTGGCAGGAACAGTCTGTGAGGAGAAGACACATCCACAAAATCTGTCAGGAAGAGAAGTCACACCCACAGATTCAGGCTGCATTGCTCAAGCAGGCAAGCAGATTTCATTCATTTAAAGTCAGTATTCTGTACGTCATTGTAAATTGAAAAAAAATTAATAGAAAGCCAAAGAAATATTTGAATTAAATTAGAGACCAGGGAAAAGTTTTTTTTTAAATAATTTTTTAATTTAATATTTTTTTAAATGACCAAAAACTCTTAAAATAAGGAGCAATATGAGACTCCACATTTTTAAAAGTTAATTTTTAGTTGTTTCGCAGTCATTAAGACTAACCACGCTGTTGAAACTTAGTTTAGACCTGATATTTTTAAATGTACCCGTTTGGTGGCGTAATTGGTTACTTTCCTGCGGGGCAGATAAGCAAGTTGGCGCTTTTTCAATGATTTCTCTGATTACAGCGTGCGACGACCCTTTAATTCGAAGCTGTCATTTCGCTTGCGAACCACTAGGAACAACTGCCGGATTTCTGCATTTCACTGCGCATGTGCGAACACCAGAACTTGCTCTTTCAATTCACCACTAAAAACTGAGGGTGCTGTTGAGCTCCTCCCTTATTTAGGGAGTGCTTTCTGGCCCAGTATTTAATAACCATCACTTAAAGTCTTGCCTCCATCGCGTAACCTCTTGGCCTTGTGTACAAATATATAATGTAGAGGTTGACTGTTAAAGTGCATTAATGCAGAAATATTGCAATGTATTAGTTATTGCGGAGGCAGCAAGATTTTAATGTATCCTCTCCTCCATGTTTTTTACCTTCATAGTCATTGGTACACAAACAAATGTAGTTCCAAAGCAAACTTATCAGTGAAAAGAAGAGAGTGTGAAATTTAGAATTGATATTTAACCTTTAAAGTCTAACTCAGCAGCTCCATACCAAGATTTTAGCTTAGAACATTTATCCGTCAAAATATTCAAAACGTTTTGCAGCTGTTCTGTGAAGGAAAAGTGTAGATTTCAAATTTTTAGAAGAACGTACAGAATTGATGGCAGGAAAAGACCAGCTGGTCCATCAAGCCTGCCCAGACCATTATGGCTAAATGCTTCTTCCCTCCCCTGACCTCTTTTTCCGCCCACATTCACCCCCCCCCCCCCCCCCCCCCCACCGGCAGCCATGTAATCTCTTGGGAGAGGCAAGAAGACCAGAAAAAGCCCAGAGCCAGTAAGGGAAAAAGTACTCTGTAAAATTCCTCTCTGACCCCCTCAGGCGATCAAAACCACATGGACCAAATGTTATCTGTAGAGACCCTTACCTTCTATATGGTGTGATCTCTGCCCCTGTCAGGAACCAGTCGAGCTCCCTCTTGAAGGCATGCAGCCACCACACCTGCTGGCAATGTATTCCAGAGGCTCACAATTCTCTTGGAAAAGAAGAACATCCAGCCTATTCCTATTCTTCTATAGTTTAAACTTGTGTTCCCTGATCCTCCCTAATCTGTTAAACTGGAAGAATCTATCAGTAGGGACACTATCCAGACCTCTATCAGGTCACCTCTAAAGTAAATAGACCAATGTCCTTGCACCTGTTTGAGTACCTGATGTTCTTTAAGCTAGGAATCATTTTTGCAGCTCTCCTGTGGACCTTTTCCAAGGCTGCTATATCACTCGCCATGTGAGTGGACCGAAACTGGGCACAGTACTCTATTTATGGTCTGACCAGCGACTGTATAGTGTCAAAATGGTGTGCTTTTAATTTATACTGAATGGTACTATTAATACAACCCAATACCTTGTTAGCTTTAGTTAGTAAGAGGGCAACTCTTGTTCCATTGTTAACTTAAAACTAATTTGTTTATTTTTCTCGGATGAACACTACTGATGTTTCACAACACCAAAAGAGCATTCGCTGTTCCCATCACGCAGTTTACACTCCAATTAGTAAAATTCCCATTATTAATAAGATCCTATAACTGCAATTTATTTTCACAACTTATGCAGTCCAGCAGTTTATCTTCTGAAACTTTTTCCTATCTTTACGAATTCACCGTGTTATAAATCATGTTGAATGATATCAGCACATTACTTATGCACAATATCATCTTCATTAAAATGTCTGCATTTTCTCCCTCCCTAAATAATAAAGGGTTTTCAAAATACTTTTCATGAAGATAGTATCCTTTATTTAACATAAATTTATGATTACAGGAAGAGAGAATGCATGCAAGATTAGAAATTGGAAGGCTTCCTAACTATTATGTGCTTCCCATTCTTCCCCTCAAGTAGAGTATGGAATAGATTCCCATCAAAATTAATTCAATTCTATGTTGAAGAGCATTTTTAGAAAGTTTCTGGATGAATCTTTGGTTAGGCAAAGAGTTGAAGGTGGTATGGACAAATGTAGACTTTTTGAAATACTATGACTGCAGTCATGTTGGACCTTTAGAATGTAACTGCTCAGGATTGAATATTGGAGTGTTCGATCTATAGCTTAGAGTTAATGCTTGATTGACATTGGGAAACAGAGAGAAACTTCAGTGTTTTTCAGCTCTGGAAATTTTACTTGTGGTTATTTACCTCTTAGGAGATGATGAAATAAGTTGGAGAAGGGGAGAAAAGAGTCTGGTAGCATGATTTGTGAGCTCATCCAAAACTTTGCTGCCCAGGTGCTATCTTGCACCAAGTCCCATTCGCCCATCACCCATGTGCACGCTGACCTACATTGGCTCCCAGTCTGGCCACGGCTCGATTTAAAAAAAATAAATAAATTCTCATCCATGTTTTCAAATCCCACCATGGCCTTGCCCCTCCCTATCGTTGTGACCTATTAGAATAATTGTCCGAGATCTCTGCACTCCTCCAATTCTGGCCTCTTATGCATCCCCAGTTTTCATCGCTCCACCGATAGCGGCCATGCCTTCAGCTGCCTCGGCCCTAAACTCTGGAATTCCCTCCCTAAACCTGTTCACTTCTCTAACTCTCTCTCGTCCTTTAAGACGCTCCTTAAAACCTACCTCTTCGACCAAGTTTTTGGTCACCTGCCCTAATGTCTCCTTCTGTGGCTCAGTGTCAAATTTTGTTTGATAACGCTGCAATGAAGCGCCTTGGGATGTCTTACTACATTAAAGGCTCCATATAAATGCAAGTTGTTGTTCCTTTTTAATGTATGTATAATGAATAATTTGGAAGTGGACCATTACTGAATTAATTTCACTCTTGAACAAAGTCTCCCAATTAATTGTAACTATTGTGCATGTGAATTATGTTTTTTTCCACACTGTTAACTAAAGCCAGTAATTCACCACCTGTGATTGAGATACCTAATTTCTGCCATCATGATTGTTGGTTGAAGTCACTCAGTCAAGAGCAATGTTTTCATGTAGCATCCTTTTTTTAAAGGAGCTTTCCATTTAATTACTGCTTAAATAGAACTTTAAACAACATACAAAAACGAATCTCACATGTAACCTTTTTAGCTTCACCTGTATTATTATTTGCTGGTTTGCAGATTTAATTTTGTTTATTTAGTGGGACACAATCTCTGTGCCTACAAACCTCCAGGCTTTCATGGCCCTGGGTTTGAGACAAACTTGAAATTTGTGTCAGTCCCTAAAACCTGAACTGCAAGAGAAACCATGTCAGGCTCCACATGGATGGGAATATGTCAGTGTAGCTCCTTCATCTAGCGCAGTTCCAAGTTGGCGTGCCCGGAAGAGGTTGATGTTATGCTGCTTTATTTACTATATAAAAGCATTGACATTAGTTATGCAGGGCACCCCCTTGAATACAAGAGAAAAAGTTTTTTTTAAACTTGTGTATATGTAAAGTTGTTATCAAGCGTAGCATAGAAATTGACCATAAATAGTATAACTGATGTATTCAAACATACTTCCTTTTCAATTTCAGCTGAAGAATTAGGCTCCTTGTTTGAAAAGAAGGACTTCCGAGCAAAACCACTGAATACCGGAAAACCATCTACGCTTTCCATACGACTTGAACAGTGTCCGCAGCAGCTGAACAACGCATTTAACGAGTATTCCAAATTTGATGGCAAGGTCAGTGCCGAAAAGGATTTTACATTTTACAGTGCATCCCAGTTATTAGATATCCTAATAGAAAATAAACAAAACAAAGTTGTAGCATCTAACAATCTAAATTGATTTTAGCATAAGTTTAGGCTGTTATTAACTGTTTTTATGGGGTCAGCCAGCTGCTTAAAAGTTATGAGACCAGTTCAGCGTTGTTTTTATTCTCCATTCGCTTAGTGAACAGCCTGACTTCTGCTTGACATCTCCCCACTGCAGTACAATTGATTAGATGAAAAATTTTCTGAGGAAGTATTCCTATGTGTGCTATTCTTAACAAAATTATAGATGTAAATACAAGTTTGACAGAGGAAATATTCCCTGTATTATTGGAATGCCAGACATTAATCCTCATTCAACTGCTCTGCCATTGTGTAGTACTAGTTTTCTACACACTTTTCACCTAATGAAAACCCTCAGTCACATGTTGGTTAACGACTATTTTTGAGCAGTCCACTTTACTGCCTTTACAACTACTTAAAAGATAACGAATAAAGCTACAACGGTCTTATCGTTAAAAGGATTTTTTTAGCTGAATTATGTTAATGAAGCAAGAGTTTAAAAGAAAGTTACAAGGTTTTTTTATTTTTTTTAGAAAAACAGTGCAACCTGTGTATTCTTGTCCAAATGTACAGATTATTTTGTAGTTTTACAGTTTTCACTTCATATGCCTATTGAGACAAAAGCCAATTTTTTTTCTCATCAGTTTTTTCACCTGTGCATTCAGATTACTCTGACAATTATTTTTTTATCATGATCTGATGTTATTTTTGCCACGGTAAGATAGTAGTACTTTTTCTCCTCTACCTGTTTTCATGAAAAATAATGTTTTTAAGGAAAACAGATGATCTGTACACATTGTATACCTTAACTGGGAAGCCTTTATTTTGCTCCTGTGTTTTGCCCCATATTAAATTGGATTATGTGCTTTTCTGCCGTTCCCTCTCGACCATCAGCTGTCTTTTTTAAACAATGTTTCTATGATGGGACAATCTCCAAATTTAGAGAAATTAAGTGTGAAATCGGACTAGGTTAATAGAAAACTCTAAACAATACACAACAGTAGAATAAGCTCCGTTTTTCTGTTTGTCAAAGGTAGCTGCATTGTGTTAATTTCTTTATGGATGTTGTAGTTAAACCATGTTATGATTTGTTCAATATTTTTCTCGAGCACAATTATCATGCGTTAATATAAAGACAGAGTTTAACATCTTTCCTGAATATTTTACCATGGTACATGTGGTGCAAAGTTCAGTAATTAAAATTTATAATATTTCTTCTCTATCACACTACCTCATCCAATGGGATTGGTCACAGATGGATTGAAAAGAATTTAACAACTAAAATCTTGTCAAAACAATTGAATATTTTGATCATGGTAAATCTTAGTAATTTATAGTGGACTTACTTCGTAATGCTTTTTACTTGGGTCCTTCAGATATTAATGACATTGATACATGGGTTTGTCATTAACAGATGTATAGGTTGATTGGAATAAAAGTACACAAACAAATTAAACTGTATATTGTAAATAAGTTAGTTGGAATGAGTTATTTAGGATCCTTGCCTAATCTTGTGCTTAAGGTGACGACTTGAATTCACTCTTGAAATGGCTATTGCATTCATCAACTGCATTACAATCTTCTAAATTAATTTTGTGTGTGTGTGTGTGTGTCTTTCTATCTATTAATCTATTTGTTTATGAATAAAAACACCATTATTTCCTACAAAAGTTGAAAATTCAGGTCCATGCACTCTTGTCACATGGAAGGAATATTGCACATCTCTCATGTATCTCCAGATTTGAATTGATTTTTAAAAATATATCCATATAATTGCAAGAATTGTGAATTGCTCATCACACATTACATTTGTACTGTGGCACATTAAATCTGTCTGTAGTTGAAAAGAATCAAGTGCCACGCTTTTCTCATTGGTTTAAATAAGTAACTTAAACTATTTCCTGTAATAAACAAATTTAAAGATCCCCCACAAATACAACCACTTGAATGGTTGAAATTTCAACCAATCATGTCACTTCATGTATTTTTTTACAAAGTGGTTCCCAATGCCATTTTTATTTCTTACCCAGTCGAACCTAAAGCCATATAAATAACACTTTATACACTGATGCCCATAAAAAAATAATTCCCATACATTTGCCTTTATGGTATTTCATTCTTTCTGTTAACCTGTGTCTTGTTGGCGGGCAGGGCTGGAACTCCCTTTTCATTGTTCCCTGCAGCTTGATGCTTCCCCTAGATTTTCTTCCCAGTTTTTTTGCCTTATTGTCTGGCATCTACCTAACAGCAGTCCCGCAGTGCTGTTGGGTAGGGAGTTTGTTGGGTAGGGAGTTCCAGGATTCTGACCTAGCAATGATGAAGGAATGGTGATATATGTCCAAGTCAGGATGGTGTGTGACTTGGAGGCGAACTTGGAGATGATGGTGTTCCTTCTAGGTGGTAGAAGTCAGGTGTCTGGGAGGTGCTCTCGAAAAAGCAAAGAGTTGCTGCAGTGCATCCTGTAAACGTCGCAGCCCCAGGAAATCGCTGCAGGAGTTCCTCAAGGCTGTATACCTGCTTTATTTTCTTAATATTCCAGTTTTGTTTTTTTTTGCCCTGGCTTCATTTTTCTGTTCTTGCTTTGTGGTCTTTCTCTTTTCTCCATTGTGCCCACACACTTAGCCATTCCCATTCTTTCAACCTGTAAGTTGCACCAAGCAGGCAAACGAATATATATAAAATGGAAGTCAGTGGTGATCGGGGGAAAGTTCTCCAGTGGCTGGAGTTATACCGAGCAGAAAGGAAGATGGTTGTGGTTTTTAGAGGCTAAACGTCGCAGCCCCAGGAAATTGCTGCAGGAGTTCCTCAAGGCTGCGCCCTAGGCCCAACTATCTTCAGCTGCTTCATCAATGGCTTTCCTTCCATCATAACGTGAGAAGTGGGACTGTTTGCTGATGATTGCAGTGTTCAGCTCCAGTCGCAATTCCACAGATAGTGAACCAGACCATGCCCACATGCAGCAAAACCTGGACAACATCCAGGCTTGGGCGGATAAGTGGCAAGTAACATTTGCACCACCACAAGTGCCAGGCAATGACCGTTTCCAATAAGAGGGAGTCTAACCATGTCCCCTTGACATTCAATGACATTGCCATCACCAAATTCTCCCACCATCAAAATCCTGGGGGTCACCGTTGATCAGAAACTCAACTGGACCCGCCACATAAATGCCGTGGCTGCTAGAGCAGGTCAGAGGCTAGATATTCTGCAGCGAGTACTTCATCTCTCCACCACCTACAAGGTACGTCAGGCATGTAATGGAATACTCTCTACTTGCCTGGATGGGTACAGCTGCAACAACACTCAAGAAGCTCAACACTATCCGGGACAAAGCAGTCTGCTTGATCAGCAGTCCATCCACTCCCTCCACCACCAGCACACCGTTGCTACAGTGTATACTATTTACAGGATGCACTGCAGCAACTCTTTGCTTTTTCGAGAGCACCTCCCAGACACCTGACTTCTACCACCTAGAAGGAATACCATCACCTCCAAGTTCGCCTCTAAGTCCCACACCATCCTGACTTGGACATATATCACCATTCCTTCATCATTGCTAGGTCAGAATCCTGGAACTCCCTACCTAACAGCACTGCGGGAGTTCCTTCACCACGTGGACCACAGTGCTTCAAGAAGGCAACTCATTACCACCTTCTCAAGGGAAACTAGGGATGGGCAATAAATGCTGGCCTTGCTAGCGGTGCCCATATCCCAAGAATGAAGAATTAGAAAAAACTGATCAGCCTGATCGATTTACTTAGCAGCTTTCCCCAATGTGACTAATATTTTATCAATGTAATACTAGCACTGTTAAAATACTGTAGTAATGTTAATAAATTGAAAATAGACCAATTACCTGCAGTGCTTGCAAGAATAAATTTCTCTGTTATGGAAATGATGTACTAGAGAACATTGTTGTTCAGTAATACAAGATTATTTCAGATTCTGCAGGTTACTCTACTTTTAAATACTTCATCTCAGAGGAACTCGCTGTGGCATCTATTACAGGAGTGTAAATTCATAGAATCATAGAAAATAGGAGCAAGAGTAGGCCATTCGGGCCTGCTCCGCCATTGAAAATGTTCATGGCTGATTGTCTCACTCAGTACCCTGTTCCTGCTTTTTCCCCATATCTCTTGATCCCTTTAGCATTAAGAAATATATCTATCTCCTTCTTGAATACATCTAATGACTTGGCCTCCACTGCCTTCTGTGGTAGAGAATTCCACAAGTTCACCACCCTCTGAGTGAAGAAATTTCTCCTTATCTCGGTTCTAAATGGCATACCCCGTATCCTGAGACTGTGACCCCTGGTTATGGATTCCCCATCCATCGGGAACATCCTCCCTGCATCTAGTCTATCTGTCCTGTTAGAATTTTATATGTTTCGATGAGGTCACCTCTCGTTCTTCTAAACTCTAGTGAATATAGGCCTAGTCGACCCAATTGTTTTTAGCTTTCTTCGTAATTCTGATTTCTTTTGCTTTTAGTATTTAGTATTGTTACTAGAATTTCAGCACAGCTTAATGAACGTATGAATTTTTCTTGAATGCAAAACATTCAGTGATACCATTCTACATTTTGTCCTTTCAAAGTTGGGTTGTGACTTGAGAATTTTGAGCTGTGTCACACGAGGGTGAAGTACTGGTGGTTATAGTTCTGTCGCAGATGATGGAAGCAATTTAAAGTGATGAATTAAGGGTGTCACGCAAGAAATGTATTGCTCAAGATTAAAGCATATTGGCTTAAGTGCTATTTTTCCTGTAGTGTGATGCCTGGTGGTTCATTTCGCCGACCAATATACCATTGAAATCTAGTATTGTAAGTGGAAGGTGTACATATCTACTGCCATAATCCTTAGTTGTTAGCTAAGTTGTGCAGTTTTTATTTCAGAGTTATACATATGTATCTGCCTCAGCCTCCAGCTGCTTTTTGATGAAATGTTTTGGTGATGCACACGGTTTAGTTGCGCTGAAAAGTGTAATGAGGCAATTATTGTTCTGTTCATAAGAAAGTCAAATTATGGCAGTAAATAGTTTTTTTTTGCAGTAGGTCTCATTTGTGGGCCTCAAGTGTATTCATAAATAACCCAGAGTGGAAGTGTGAGAAGAGCATTTGAAAGATAGTCACAACCAAATATGTTTGACAAACAGGAATTGTAGAAGGTTGCTATTTTCCATTAAGAAGCAGGGTAGGGATTTGACAGCTTGCTTTTTGACAGGCATTCTGTGGAAGAGGAATTATGCTAGTTCATGTAGGTTAACTTGTGACTTTATGATGAAACAGTGAAAGGAAAATGGGGGAGGGGGAATCATTCCAGGAGTGCTAATTGCTTTAGTGTTTTAATTTTTGTAAGTGTTGATAGAACCAGCTCTTTTAGATTTGTTTTAGAACATATGGGAAATATTCCACATTACACAGCCCATGGTGAAAATTAAGATAAATGTAGTAGCAATTAACATTTACTAGTTGATGGGTTTTTGTAGCGTTCTGAAATAATGGTGTGCTAACAAAATCTTGTTTGCATTCAACATTTTGTTAGGCTAAGAATTTCAGTTCATGTGTGTTTGTTTTATAACATGAATAGACCAAAAAAAACCACTATTGGATGAATACCAAAAACAGAGGTCATTGGTTTAAAAAAATGTCTAATACTCAAACTGATGAAATTGAGCAGGTAATGGGATTTTCCAGTATATAATACCTACTGAGGCAGAGCTGTTGCACCCAGAATGACACAATACTGAGCGACTTTATCGCTGTTAATAACATGCTATCTGGAGGATACTGTTTACATCCCAGTGAATTACAACACAGTAATTAGATGGATGGATTCAGATAACATTGCAAATGGTACGAAGATAGCTTGAATGGTTATATTGGTCTGAATTCCCAGACTAGTTTCTTCATTTTTTGGTTTGTGTGTTTATATATAAACTTTTAAATAACTTTGTATTATTGATAAACAATATAAAAAGTGATTGCATTTTTGCAGTAACATGTAACTTGTTGGTTGCATTTTCAGCATCTATAGTGGTACATGATGGCTGTATGTCTGAGGATCTTAAATGATCCCATTTGATGTACTATTTGCTGTATTATGCACATCTGTAACAAGCAATCTGTCTCCTTAACTACCTAATAAGATGAGACTCCAATATATTGACTGCTTTCTTGAAATCCATTCCTATGCACATGCAGTTGGAATCTCTTTTTCATCCACGTGTCTAATAGAACTGTACAAATCTTTTGAAGGGGATTGAAAAAGTTAAGAGTAAAAGATTATTTCCACTGGTTGATGAATCAATAACAAAGGAGGCATAAATTTAGGATTCATACCAGAAGCATAAATGGGGAGGTTGGAAGAAATTTTTTTTCACACAAATGTTTATTTGAAAATCGAATGCATTTCCATATGGTTATTGAAGCAAGTCAATCGTGGCATTTAAGAGGGAATTAGATGAACACTTGAAGAAAAATATTGATGGGTACAGAAAAAAGAGTTGGAAAATGTGATTAGATAGCACTGACGTGGAGCTAGCACTGGGACAGTTACATTGAGCCAATGGGAAATTTTTGTACATATATAATGAGATATTACCTGTCTCCATCTTGTTAGCCAACCACTGTTTCCTGGGTGGGTCACTCCCCATAATTAGCATGTTACGGCCCTTTTTCCCTTGTAGACCGGGTCCTGATAGGACACCATGCATCACCCTCCTATTTCCGTATTTAAATGCACTACCAGTTTCCTGTTGGCTTGTAGGAGGCTGATTTTGTTGCATGGACACTAGTTCTTCTGTATGATGCAGAGTGTCCTGCCACCCTGATGTAATTTCTCGTTATGACACATGCAGCCTAAAAATTGACGCTGAGCCAGTTTTGTGGAACTGCGTGCCTGCATTATGTTAGAAGTGCAGAACTGGCGTGGCACGTTTAGCAGTTCAGTGGAGGTGGTTATTCTGACAAAAGACTACAAGATCCACTGAAAAATTGATTTCCGCTACAAAGGGGTCAGATTGCTTACGTTTAGGACAGCTGTTAACGTTGCAAGAATCGTGCATCAGCAATCAACAATATTCCAACATAAAAGCATCTCTCACAATTCTATGGAAGCAGGGGGAGGCTTCCTCAGAGCAGCAAATTAAGCCAATTTGAAACCACTTGATGCTAAGAACAGTAGAATTGGTTAGTCTTCCATGTGTTCTGAAGTACATATTTTTAAAACTTTAATTAGAATTTTGCCATTGGAAGGGGGTAGGGAACAAGGATACATGCAAGCTTACTTGGCCAAAAAAATGAACAGAATCATATGCTATTGTATACCCGTGAGTACTTTATACAAAAACCTTATTTTCTTTTGACCTCCGTATATAGTTTATTTTGAATGTTGGATTTTCATCAGACTTGGAGGGAATTTTTCATATTAATGAGTTGGAAACTTAATGGCAGATGTTTTCGATCACAAGTCAAGTATTTACAGGTGTGAAACCAGTTAGACCATTACATTTTTAAAACACGACAAGTAAATATCTGGCTTTAGACACTGGACTAGTTTAATAAAAATGGAATAAATAGCATATATACCACTGCAGCATGTGATCCATATTTCTCTTCCTGGGCTGGTAATTACTAAGTCAAAGATTTACCAGTGTCTTAATACATGATCCAGCAAGTGTTTATTGAAACTGCATTTGGGTGTAAGTTCTACAAAGAGAAGAAGTAATCTATGCAGCTTTACTAGTATGGTTTGTTTGTTTTTGGTCACCTGTCCTAATATCTCTTTGTATAGCTCGGTGTCAATTTTTAAAAAATAATGCTCCTCTGAAGCGCCTTGGGAAGTTTTACTGTGTTAAAGTTGGTATATAAATGCGAGTTGTTGTTGTTGTTTTGTTTTCAAGAAAGTTTGTCCCTACTTAGTCATACAAGTTTATGCCAGCAGCAGAAGAATCACTAAGTTAAGCACAAACAAGTCTTGTGCTGCTGCTCCGATCATAATCTTGTTGCAAATTGAGGGCCTGGTCACATCTCTCTGATGTTATAAGGGATGAATTCTGGCCATCCACACAAGCTCATTGGTTTCCATGATGTTAAACTTTACCGAACCCAGGAGCAGGAGAGTTTTTCTCTCTGCAGACTCCCAAACATTACTGACCAGATGTAAACTTTGTAGAACACAAAGTGCTAATGATGACAAGTAGGGCCAAGCTATGTTGATAATTCCCACACTTCCACCAGCTTCCCAGTCAACTTCATTTGTTTTCCCCATCAGAGGTCAAAAAGGAAAGGACTTGAATTTATATAGTGCCTTACACAACCTTTGGACATCCCAAAGTGCTTTACAGCAAATTAAGTACTTTTGAAGTGTAGTTACTGTTGTAATAGGGAAACATGGCAGCCAATTTGCGCAAAGCAAGGTCCCACAAACAGCAATGAGATCATCTGTTTTAGTGATGTTGGTTGAGGGATAAATATTGGAAACGATACTGCGAGAACTCCCTTACTCTTCTTTGAATAGTACCATGGGATCTTTTATGTCCAACTGAGGGCAAATGGGGCCTCGGTTTGACATGTCATCTGAAAGAAAGCACCTCTGACAGTGCAGCATTCCCTCAGAACTACACTGGAGTGGCAGTTTGGATTATCTGCTCAAGTCTTTGGAGTGGGACTTGAACTAGCAACCAATTGACTCAGAGGCAAGAGTGCTACTGTGGGAGAACCGTCACCACACGGACTGCAGCGGTTCAAGAAGGCGGCTCACCACCACCTTCTCGAGGGCAATTAGGGATGGGCAATAAATGCTGGCCTCGCCAGCGACGTCCACATCCCATGAACGAATAAAAAAAAAGCCAAGACTGATACCTATCAAATCAACTTCCAAGCTAAGGAACTGAATTCTTGTAAGTGAATAGAATTTGTAATCCTTAGAGGAGAGGAGGGTGGGCAACATCATCTTTAATCTTTCTTGACAAAATTATTGACTTGGTCCTCTCAATGTTTAAAATAACATGCCACTTGCTTGTCTGCCTGCCATCCAGTTCTGTGAGATACTGGTTGACAGGGACAGTTGAAATGGTTGAGTCATGCAGCAGCTGATTCGTCAGAGTTTTGAGAACCTGAGCATCTACACAATCCAGGCCAAGCTTTTGAAAAGGATGTTTCACTTTCTTCTGCCTGATCTTCATTGATTGGGCTGTTGGACTTTGCTTTGGTTTCAAATGACTTTTCAGGCCAATCCCTTTCTCGTTTTCTATTGGAACATTAGTTATTTATTCTGACTGGTGGATCTCCCATGATATTCACAGAGGTAGATGATGGTGCAAAAATTTGACACATATAACAACAAACATTAAATTAAATAGATAGTGGTGAAGTGTTTCTTGATTTGTTCACAAACCAATCAGAAAAGTGTAATTGTTTTTGTGCTGCAAATCTATTTAAAGTGTGGCACATGCTATAAGCCAGACTTTTAAAACATTACTGGATGATATCCCAGTTGTAATGTTTAATTGCTAGCCTGACATGTCCCTTTAAGATCACTGTGCAAGTACTTCCTATGAGGAAGTAGTCCAAAAGGGCTCCGATCAATGAGATGCTAATATTGTTGGAAGTTACTGCTGGGGTTCATGTCAACAACTTGTCTAAGTTATCTCCCAAGTCAGAAAAAACAGCAGTAAATAACTTTCTTTTTTGTACACTTTTTTTTTTAAAGATAGTGATTTATTGGTGTGTTATATAAAGTATGACATCCTGATGTTTACATAGGGTAGTTGCTCATAAAACACCATCAACCAGGTCTGTTTCTTCAGTTAGTAAAAGTTCAGTCATATAGATGAGAATTTTTTTCAAAACTCATTAAAAATGGGTAACCTGAAAAATGGCACATGCTAACATCAGGATAGATGCTATAATAATTCAGTGAATACATTATGTTTACTGAAGTATTATATACCTTAACTGCTCTTTGAATAAGTGCAGCTTTTTAAAATTTAAATAGGCATTTACCCAAGAGAATATCTAAGGCAAGACCCTAATCTCATAACCGGGCATTTGTGTGTCTCTTTCCCAGTTTATCTTTTTATATAAATGTGACCTTTTTCCTCTTAAACCAAATGTTTCATTGTTGTACTGCTTGAATTAATACAGATTGAGAAATTCTCCCTCCTTGTTTGCAAACATCTGGTGTTTGCTTGGATGGCAAGGTCCCGATTAGAAACTTGGTGTGTGAAGAACTGTGGATGTGTACTTGTGTCATGCTTTTGCAGGGCACTCATTTGCTGGGCTACTGACATATATTTTGCTCATAAATGCTATGCTGTGCAGTGTGATGCCACTTTGTCAGTGATGTGTCACACCAGCAGAAGTAAGATTTATCTCACTAGTACTTTTTTTTACAAAAAATATTATAATTTATAATAGTCGCAGGTTCCTTTACCGTCTTGTATGTATCACTTATGGACTCTCAATTTAATACTGTATTCAGATATGCCTTTGTGTGACTATGTACATCCTAGTCTCCAAACTACACAGGATAGTATTCCTCTCTAACTTTCTACTGATGTCATTATTCTATGTATTCCCTTGTGTGGCGATGCACAGTGAGTGTACATTTTAGGTTGACGTATAATTTGGAACTCTATGATCCTAGCTGGTTAATACCTTAAAAATAGATTATCAGAGCAATCATCTAGAGTGTGTGATTCTGAATTGGAAATCTCAGTACTATCAACATTGGATTGTTGTGAATTTTTGTTTGGTGGTGCAAATCTGCTAAGTAATAGTTACTTGGCACTAGTTGGGGCACTGGTTTTGAGCGCTAGAATCAGAAAGGAGCTGAATGAATGAATGAATTGGTTCCCTCAGAGGAGGTATACTATTAACATTTTACACTGAACAAGAAATGTGAAAGCATTCATTTTGAAGTTTTTTTTTAACGTTGATTTTAGAATTGATCGTTGTAGCAATCTGCGGATGTATTTTGAGACTACTGAGAAATGGTTTGTAACCATCTGTCAAAACCCTTAACTCCCCTTTGTAAATAGGTCAGTACTGCAGGGAGTATACCCTGGCAGGTGGAGGCAAGCTATAATGATACCTCTTATGAGTTCTGGTGACAAATCATATACAGACAATCCGAGACCTATTTCAGTAATCCTTGTGGTCAGAAAGATTCTGGGACAGGTGGCATCTGAACAATTTGTTAAGTATAGAACGGCAGTCAGAGTTCTGTAAATGTCACTGTAATGAAAAAGCTCATGGTATACTTTGTAAATACAGTTAACCTTATGATCGATAAGTGTACAGAAGATTTCTAACTTTTTAATTATTTTTAAGAGAAATGCCATTTGCCAGTCGAACTTGCTCTCAACCAACCTCTGAAATCTTTAATCTTCCACGTTAAAAATAATAGAACCTACCTGCATTGCACATGAAGGTTCCGCTTTTTAAAAAAATATCTCTTTCAATTCTCCTCTTCGCCTCTCAGAGCAATACTTCTGATTTTAATATTCCTTGATCCACCATCTGTGTACGAAAGGGCTCTCGTTCATTCAAGTGCACGCAGATGGATGACACGGTCGTCGTAGTGCAAGCTGGTCCTGACAGATAAATTGTCTGTATCTGCTTGGTTGTTTTTAGCCCCGTTTATGCCGGTACACATGGCTGTTCAGGTTTACCCTGCTTCAGGTATGAGATTGATTTAACTTCAGGTTCCCTGTTAAGGTACAATTGAAAGTGTGGCAGTTCTGACAGAAACCCATGATCTCATTATAGAATCACAGTTTACACCATGATTTATACATCCTGATCCATTTAAACTGTGCTTATTCATTAGGGGTGGCTTTACAGTAAATGAGGTTGCTCATTAACCTGGAAGGACTAAACTGTTTTTCACAAGAAATCTACAGCAAAACCATTTGGAAACCTAAGCTTGTTTTATATGTATTTTTAAAATCTGGTTTCTAAATCTGAAGCTTTTGACTGTTCTGTTGAGAATGTTGTGTTGATGTGTAATGCAACAGGGAAAGTGGTAAGATTAATGAATTCCATTTGGTGCCCATAATAATGTCACTGACAATTGGTTGGACTAACAAAGAGCAAACTGATTGTTGTCATCTTCCCCACCCCCACCAGATTTTACTGTGAAATATTATTTCTTATTCCCATTAAACTATCCAGTGTAAAACAGCTTCAATCTTGATTGTAATATTCACCCTTTTAAAAAAAAAAACTCCTTTTTATTTTAATTTTCTCAACTATTATAAAGCTTTCAGTAGCTTGGGTGGGGGGGGGAAGGGCTCATGACAGAATTGTGTTTATTCTTTGAGCTGCCCTTTATCTCCCCCGCACCCCCTGCTCCTCCACTTCCTGAACCCTGTGGAGACCTTCAGGCTATTGGTCTCCATTTCATTCTTCACTCCTTTTTCATGAATCTCACAACCTTCATCCTGATATAAAAAAAGTGGTACCTCCTACTGTCCTGTTTTAACTTCTAGTTGTAAACTCATGATTTTAAGAAGAAAGGCTAATTGCAAGGTTGCATGCTTTGACTGTAGACCCCTATAGAGGTGATGACTAGTCATTCCGGTGCTTCTAACATTTATCTTGGAAAACTTGTGCCGACATCACCAAAATTTGAAGTTCTTCAGTTTGATGTCATTGACAGACAAAAGGGGCAGAACTTGCTCCTGAAATAATGGAGGAGCTCAATAGCGAGCTCCATTTTTAATGGCGAATCAAAGGAGCAAGTTCCCGCATTTGCACATGTGCACTAAAACCCAGAAATCATGAACTTGCTCCTGTTGGCTCGCCGGCAATTTGACAGCTGCAAGTTAAAGGGACATCGCACGCCGCAATCAGAGAAATCACTGAAAAATCGCCAACTTGCTCATCCGCTCAGCTGGTCAGTAACTAATTACGCCACCAAAAGCTATGCTGAAAAATACCAGGTCTGAACTAATTTTTAAAGACGCGATAACTCTTAATGACTGCTAAACAACTAAAAATTAAATTTTAAAAATGTGGAGTGTCATATTACTCATTTTTAATAGTTTTTGGCCATTTTAAAAAAAAATTAAAATTATATAATTTTTTTTACTTTTCCCTTCTGTCTCTTTAATTTAATTCAATTATTTCTTTGGTTTAAAAAATAAATTTTTATTTACAATGACTTCCAGAATATTACTTTAAATGAATGCAGTCTGCTTGCCTGCTTGTGGGCGTGACTTCTCTTCCTGACAGATTTTGTGGGCGTGTCTTCTATTCTCAGACTGTTCCATGCGCATCAACTTACCCTGTTCAGAGGCTGGGTTGATGGCACACAGTTTTTTAAAAGTTCAAAAGCATGCAAGTCGATGCCACAGAGCCCTTAGTAAGTACATTCGTTAATTTAATTTGCAGGAGCTGCAGTGATCGTTGCCACGCCGCTCTGTGCAAGTTCTGGCCCACTATAAAACCACTAAAAGCAAAATACTGCAGATGCTGGAAATCTGAAATAAAAATAGAAAATGCTGAAGACACTTGGCAGGTCAGGCATCATCGGAGGCGAGAAGAAAGTAGGGTTAACGTTTCATGGACCTGAAACATTTAACCCTATCTTCTCTCCACAAATGCTGCCTGACCTGAGTTTTTCCAGAATTTTGTGTTTTTATTACCGCAAAACTGTTTGTTTTATACAAGAAAGAGATGTTCTGCAAATTGAGAATAGAGTGCCCTGTGCTGTGCTCTGGGTTGAGTGCAGATGCACACCAGTAATATGGAGTGCGAAAATGCAAACTCGACCAATAACATTAAACAAGTTTCATAAGTATCTTCTGAAATATTTTCAATTTTTAATTAATATGTTGGGATCAGCCAATTTTGTTACTAACTCAATTAACAAGGAAAAATAAAAATAACAAAAACGCTGTTAAGGATGGTGGTAAATGAACGCGTTTTTACTAAATAAAAATTTGTAGGAACGTTGAATTTTTAATAAGTTCTATGTATTTGTAGGGAAATACAGCAGTTATATTTTGTGGGTCAGTCAGTGAATGAGGCACTTCAATTACGTAAATGGAGCAGCCTGCTTATTTAAATAAAGTTTGCTTGTTCAGAGTTGTGAAGTCATAATTCCTTGTTAATGGGAGCAGATATTGTTTTATGGTTCCTATAAGTTTCATTTCAATCAGGAGTGCACAAGCATTTTCCATTCACATGCCACTAATCAAACTTAGAGGGGATAAAACCCCTGGTCCGGATGGATTGCATCTGTGAATATTAAAAGAAGTTTGGGAGGAGATAGCAGAGGCACTATTGCGCATAAATATAAAAATTCATTAGAAAAGGGAATAGTGCTACAAGACTAGTGAACAGCTAATGTTATTCCTTTACTTAAAAAGAGAGATAGAACAAGTCCAGGGAACTATAGGCTAGTTAGCTTAAGGTTGGTGGTAGGAAAGATAATGGAATCTTAACTCAAAGATGTAATAAAAAAAAATCTAGAGAAAGAAAATATAATAAAGAATAGTCAGCATGGATTTCAGAAGGGAAAAGTCAAGCTTGACCAATCTTATTGAATTCTTTGAAGAAGTAACAGGAAGAGTAAACCAGGGTAATAGATGTAATATATTTGGATTTTCAAAAGTCCTTTGATAAGGTACCGCATTGTAGACTCATGGCTAAGGTCAGAGTATGTGGAGTCAGGGGACAGGTAGCAGAATGGATAGCAAGTTGGCTGCAAAACAGAAAACAGAGAGTAGGATTTAAGGGTAGCTACTCAGACTGGCAAAAAGTGGGAATTGCTATTCCACAGGGATCGGTGCTGGGAGCACTCTTCACAATTTACATTAACGATTTGGATTGGGGAATCGGAAGTACAATTTCAAAATTTGTGGATGACACTAAATTGTGGGGTATAGTTAATACAAAGGAAAAATGCGTGAAAATGCAAGAGGACAATAATAAACTTGCAGAATGGGTGTGTAATTGGCAAATGAGTTTCAATATAGATAAGTGTGAGGTGGTGCATTTTGGTCGGAAGAATAAGGAGGCCGCATACTACTTGGTTAATACAAGCCTAAATGGGATAGAGGAGCAAAGGGATCTCGGGGTACAGGTACACAAATCACTTAAAGTAGCGATGCAGGTTAATAAAGCCATTTTAAAAAAAGGCAAATTCAGCATTGGGGTTCATTTCTAGAGGGATAGAAATTGTGTTTAAACTTGTATGGATCCTTGGTTAGACCACACTTGGAGTACTGTGCACAGATCTTGTCTCTATTATAAAAAGGATATAGAGGCATTGGAGAGGGTGCAAAAAAAATTTTTACAAGGATGATAGCAGAACTGAGAGGATATACTTATCAGGAAAGGCTGTGAACGGGTTTGGGCTCTTTTCTCTAGAAAAGAGAAGGCTGAAGGGTGACCTGATTGAGGTCTTTTAAGATACTGAAAGGGTTTAATAGGATAGACGTAGAGAAAATGTTTCTACTTGTGGGGCAGTCCAAAACTAGAGATCATAAATATAAAATAGTTGCTAATAAATCCAGTAGGGAATTCAGGAGAAACTTCTTTGCCCAAAGAGTGGTAAGAATGTGGAACATGCGACCACAAGGAGTAGTTGAGGCAAATTGCATAGATACATTTAAGGGGAAGCTAGATAAGCACATGAGGGAGAAAGGATTAGAAGGGTATGCTGATAGGGGTTCGATGAAGTAGGGAGGGAGAAAGCTTGTGTGGAGCATACACGATGTAACACTGCACACTGTGGAGCCTCACTGGCCACATATTAAGTTTAAATCCATGTTTCCATAAATTTGCATAGATCTCAAACTGCAAATCCTTATGGCATTCTGTTTTAGAACTCGTACACCACACAAATGAGAACAACCCTTTCTAAACCTCGGGCCCACAAGATTTAAACAGGAGAAACCAACCAGCAAGAAATTAAGCACAAACAGAAACTGAGTTGCCTGAGGTTCATGAGCCAGATTCCCAGTGTTCTAGGACTACAAATGTTCCACATGTAGTTTGGACTTTCCTGATATAACTACAATTCATAATTAAATAATTTGAATGATGGACAATTTTTTTGACTTGTTACAATTTGTGGATTAAAAGATATCTTAAGATGGAGGCATTGTCAGTGGCTACTTTTGTAATGTTCTGAACAGCTTTTCAAATTGACTTTGTAGTATGTTTATATTCCTGCCAAGTTCATGTTTAATAATGCGTAATATATGTTTACTGTCTTGATTGCATTTTGATATATTTTTAAATGCCTTTTTCTCTACATTCTGTACGTAGGGACATCTTGGTGCGATTTTTAAATTTTTTTATGAACATTGCACACTTTCTAGTTTCTTTCTAGTGTAGTGATGCAACACTTAGTTATCTCATTGAAAATCCATTCTCGTATAGAGAATAAAGATTCATCTTTGTAGCTTGATTTAACACCAGTGCTTTAGAAAGCCGGCATGTGTTGTAGCAGATGTTTACATAAGGTACTGTCTTTCCTGACAGCGGTTAAAAAGTATGGTTGCAGTAATCAAATTGTGGTGCAGCAAGTCAGATGCAACTACTAGATCGAATTAAATTAGATACAAGATTTATGAATAGCCGTAGCAGAGATAAAATTTCACTAGCTCCTCTTCATCTGGTGTATAACAGCTTTATGCTGTGGAAGTTACTTGTGCTTTAAACACAAACATCCTAAAGACTTTACACTAAATAATTAGCTCAGTCTTTCATGGCTTGATACAGTCTTTGTCTAATTTATTACTGCTATCATTATCTTCTGTGTTAATGAAATGATTTGACATTTTAAATGCTATGCACATTAGATATTTCATTATATTTTGAAATGCAGTATGTGCTGACAGAGCTTTCAGTGTCTTATAAATTTCTATTAAATAGAAGTACTGTTACTACAATTTTTCAAATCACTACGGAGCTTTTGACTAATAGTTGTGTTTTGGCTCTATTATAATACTGCTGTATTTTTATGGCTGAACAGTGCTGTTTCTTTGAGGTTTACTGCATTGGTTTTAAATTAAACTGCCAGTCTATGTGTTAGCAAAATAGCAGTCTTAAACCTGCTAAGATTTTGATAACTCATTAATTATAACTGAAAAGGGCAGCCTTTGGATAGTATTTTTTTCTTCAAGAAAATATTGTAAAATTTGATAAAGCAAGGTTAAATGGTGCCTTTACCTAATAGAGACAGTAGTGTAATTGACAAGTGACTGTATTTATTGCTTTTCAAAAGGAAGGTACAACACAGGAATTATGTATTATCCAAGTTGTGGATGTGTTTTCAGTGCTGCAGAAGCTGTAACATAGACTAGCTTAGAGAAAATATCTTGCATTGATATGGCGCTTTGTCACATCCTTCGGACATCCCAAAACACATCACAGCCCATGAATTCTTATTGATGTGTATTCGCTATGATTTATGTAAGCAAACTATTTCAGGACTTTTTAGTGACAGTGGCAGTGTTGTTTCTGGGGGGAAAGTTAACAGGATTCTTCAGAACTTGTGCTGTGATACGCAACACTGTTTTTGTCTCTTTTTATTGCTCCGCGAAGTGGCTATCATGGGTATCATCAGAATTGTGTTCACCTGGTGGATTAATGGGAGAAAAATGGCTGAAACTGAATTGTGGATTATTCCATTAAAACCTGGATTTATGGGATAATTGGTGCAATGGGTTAGCTCTGGGTCCTTTCATTTCTGTGGCTGGGTTGGAGTCTAGCCCAGATTAATGTAAAGGGTATTTCCTAACTCTGCTAGATGAATTGATTTTGGGCTATCTCAGTCCAATTGCTAATGACTATGGGCACACAGCAACAGAATTTCCCATAATTTTGCACGAAATGGCAATCTCACTCAGAGAGGCAATAAGGATGATGGAAATGACATCGAAATGATACAATAACAAGGGAGCACAGTCCTGGATATGTTTTTGTTTTGGAGAGGACCAGTTTTATAAGAATTGCTTTATTAAGTGAACTGCTTTCAGATATGAGAGATTAATTGAAAATTTCTAAAACATTGGTAAACGTCAGGTAAATCAGTTTGCATTCTAGTCACGAGTGCGATAAAACCACACCAGGTGACTGTTTTTGAAATTTGCAATGTACTGCAGCTTATTGTGCAACAGAACCTCCTAAATTTGCAGAAGTCCTGGGACTAGAGTGTCCATATCTTTTAAAACGTGCAGGTATTTGAAACTTTTGGAAATTTAATTTTTAAAGATGTTTTATTCTAGACAGTCCAGCTGTACCTACATGTTGTAGAGCGGTACAATATACTTCAGCGTATTTAGTGTGAAATGCAAAAATTTAACAAGCAATCTATTGTATTAATGTACAATTTTTATATTACTGTACACCATATTTGGCTGATTTGATATGGCTCTACTGTATAATTGGTCTGTCCTGACTGCTTTTAATAAATCCTGAAAGCAGCAACTGAGAACCTGTATAATGGTTCCTAGTAATTTTAAGTAACCTGATTATTAAGTAGAGAAAACTCAACACACATTATGTTGTTTGTTGCTTCTCCATCATCTCTGACAAACTGTACTCTTCAATTCTAACATCAATGCAAAGTAGGTCCATAGTTAATGCGACAAGCAGCTGTTGTGACTGCAGTCTCCATGCATCTGTGTTGGTGGTGTTGGTTGTGCTGACCCATGGTCTGTAAACTGTGGTAGGGATTGGACCAAAGGAAAAACAAATTAGTGATTCTGAAGACATGTGAAACTGAATGAGAATCAGAGAAGTAATTGAAAAAAGAGCAGAGAATTTCACTGGGAACTACAAAGACAATTTCCTGTAGATTGGCACCCGTTCAATTTGGTTAAATAACTCTTGTCCAAAAAAACCACACACGCATGCACACACACAATTCAGGGCAATAGTGAGGGAGTGCTGCACTGTCCAAAGGTGACATCTTTCGGATCAAATGTTAAACTGTGGCCCTGTCTGCCCTCTTGGGTGGATGTAAAGGATCCCATAGCATTATTTGAAGAAAAGCATGCGAATTCTCCTGGTGTCCTGTCTAATATTTATCCTCCATCCAACATCACTAAAACAGATTATCTGGTTATTAATCTCATTGCTATTTCTGAGTTCGTGCTGTGCACAAATTGGTGCATTACAACAGTGACTACACTTCAAAAGTACGTCATTGGCTATGAAGTGCTATGGGATGTCCTGAGGTTGTGAAAGGCATGATGTAAATGCAAGTTCTTTCTGTCTTAGTATCCTTAAAAACCTAGAGCATTAAAATGTTTTATGTGTAAACTACTTCAGATTTTTTTCCCTGCTCCTGAGCATTTGGATGTAGGAGTTGGATCTCTACACAACAAATCCATGTGTTTATAAGCAACTAATGTGGGTTCTCGTGGAGACACATTTTCTAAAAGGATACACTGAAGCATAAGAGATGTATATTTTGTTTAATATGGGTGCAGGCAAATGGAAGGTGTTGCCCAATTTCAGATATTTTAAGCCACCAGCATTACTTAGAATTTTTTCTGCAGAAGTTTCATTTTAAACAGTCTGGTCAGTTAGCCATACCGATGTGCAGTAACAATTGATAGCAAAACACTTCAACTTAGTACAAATAGACCTATTGACCATGAATAATTTTTGTCAATTTTGCTGTTCTGGCAGATTCTTCTTTAAGTGTTCACCATTAAATTAAAAGAGAACCACAATTTCCAATAGTAATTAACTTGAGTATATTGTGAAGGCATCATTAGCATTAAAGTAACCTTTATGCCTCTTGCTTTTAACTGACTTCATGTAGATAATGACTTTCAAGAGCATTTGTTAAAAGGTAAATGGTAATGAGCATTCAGAGACAGGAAAGTCTTGGTGCCATTTTCTTTACAAAGAAATGCAAGAATCTTGGTGTAAACAGTGTAAAATTAAGGGTTTGTGCTTGATGTTTCCTTGTAATTTAAGTGCCCAGAATAACCTTAACACATCCTACAACTTGTGTGATGCATACTTTATTCTTATAAAACACAAGTCTTTCATTAATGTCTTCAATAAAGAGTTATGGACACAAAATTTTGCTGCACGATTCATCTAAATGAGGCTGGTGTCATTTTTCAGCATTTTTTTCTCCGGTAATCTGATGAGCTAAAAATAAAGCTTGGTACTGACGGTGTGCTTAAAAAAAGACTCTGTACTCTGGCTTACCGTCCCATCGAATGATGGGCAGAGATGTTAATTATCAAACATCCCTTGCTTAAATTTGTTGACAAAGGCCACAAGATAAGATCACAAGATAATAATGGATGAGGAAGGCCATTTGGCCCATCGTAATTCATCCAGCCAGAGACATCCTGATATCCTGCCATTCTAGCATTCAAATGTTTCTCAAATGATTCCAGGGTTTTGCCTCCACTTCTTTATCTGGAAGTTTATTCCACATGTTGACAGCCTGCCAGAATGTTAATCCTTGGTACTAGATGTTTAAAGGAGCTATGGTGAAAGTCTGTTTTTCAGACTACGGCAGGATTGATATATCACAAAAAGGTCTTGCTCTGGCTTCAAGGGGAACATAATTAAGAACTGTAGTATACAATTTATATCCTGCGAATGGCCTAACCCAATAATTAACAAGCAAGTGATGGGAGGGATTAGAAGGATGTTGTTTGTGTACAAAGGATCATTATTATATGTTCTGTTTACTAGATAGGTAATTTTTTGTATGATTTTATCATATTCTTCTAGTAGTATCTGGGTGATTGAATCCATTTGAAGGGAACTTCAGAATGCAACATCACACAATGAATGCATAGAATGCTATTCAGATATTTAGTTATTTCGCATTTGTTTAATGCCCAATTACAAATGAATACTCAATCACTAAATAAGGAAAATACCTTCTTCCCTTTTAAGAAGTTTTTTTTCATGCATGAACATCTTTATCAATTGATTTTTCTTTCCTTCTCCTTTCTTTGCCTCCCCCCTCCATTATAGGAAATGCTTTGTTCTGATCTACACCTTAATTATTTTTCTGCAGTCATTAGCAGTGTTGTTCACATATCTATACACACACAGAAAAATCCATATAATTGTGTTTTATACTTCAAATTAGTTGCAATAGTCTTTTTTGTAATTTTTTTCTGGCGTTTCAGTCAAATGCAGACCAACTGAGACAATTGTGTTGTTTTCCAATGATCCATATTGGCCATCCAAGGCCCAATGCACCAGGTTTTAATTGGCAGTGATTGGTGCTATGATGTCTCTTTGCATCATCTACCAACATTACATGATTTACATGTGTGAAGCTTGCTCCAAAAAAAAGTTCATCGTGACTGCATGGTTGACTGGAACAAGAATTACTTATCAGAATGCAAAGAGACCTTGATTCTGGTGCCTCTAAGAAACATATCGCCACTTCTCAGGTCAGGAAGCAAATTGTGTGGTTAAGACTGCTCCCCAAAAATTTGCACAAATCAAGTAACATTTTGTCTCTGCTCAAAGGGGTAGGGAAAAGGTCTTGCATTGTAAGAACGGGCATAACCATCTGCAACTCTTTCAGCTGTACAATTGCTCTGGTGCTGTCAAACATTGTAGTGATAAAAAATGGCAGAAACGTTAAGTTTTCAACAAGTGCATAGGTAGTGCAAACATCAAGTTCTATGATGCCATCTAGGGTCGTCTACCTGCTCAAATGCAACCAGCAGGCTTTTTGAGGTTGTAATGCCAATTAATCTACATTCTAGAGTGACATTTATCAAGGCTTCCAGCTCAAGATTAGCAGGACTTGTCCTTGCTCAGTGAATCCTGCCATGGACACAGCTCTATTAGAGATGTCATCAATCTAAGATGTCCTCTGATTAAAGGGTTGCTTTGATACTGTTTTTTTTTTAGCTGAGACTTTCTGAACATGTGACTGAGTTCACACAAGACACCACTAGCTTCTTATTGTCACAAGCGAAATTGGCTGAAACAAGTGGGACCTAGCTAGAGATTTTGGAAAACGAGATAAGGAGGCATGTTTTTTAGAAAGTGAACGAAGATAAACTTCGACAGCACCTCCCTTCTCTGCAACCTCTATACCCGAGAAGGGTGAGAGCAGCAATGTCATGAGAACACAATCACCCCCCAAGTTCTCCTCCAAGTAACATACCATACAGATTTGGACATATATCGCATTCCTCTATCGTCATTGGGCCAATATCCCGGAATTCCCTGCCTAACAGGATTGTGGGAGCACCGTTATCACAAGGTCTTTAGCAGTTCAAGTGGAAGGCCCACCTTCGCCTTCTCAGAGAAACTAAGGTTGAGCCAAAAAGGTGGCCTTGTGTTGCCCACATCCCAAGAACAAATGTTTTTTAAAAAAAAAATTCTAACACAACTAGGTGTGTCCACCCCTGTGAATGTATGTATGTGTGTCATTTTATACTTAAATCTGGTGGTCAGGAACACGTGTAGTCGTCAGGTATAATGGAGTTAGAGGGCAGGGCTTAATTGGACCAGGGTGCACATATTTAATTCTGTTTCCATTTTAAAGTCATACTTTGTCCTTGTTTTTATAGTTCCTTTATAGATTGCCATGTCCACATTTATAATGGAAGCTGCCTATGTAAACTTCTCATGCTGTAATTACATTCTCCTGCTAGTGGTGACCTTCTCTTTCAAACAGATGATCAGAGTAGTTTGAGCTGTTATCTTACCAGCTAAGGAAACGCTGTCCTAACAAAAGAGGGATATCAGGATGCGTTAAAAGTTGCCTTTGCTAATTTCAGTTGTACACATTTTTTTTGTTGTCCTTTTGATCTAAGATAAAACCCCTATAGTTTTTAATTACACTATGGAGTTTTTTTGCAGCTGTCACAGTACATGCCAACAGCTAAAGCACTACTTTGTAGCAGTCTTATTAATGACCGTACCACAACCATATTAATACCAGATTTTGATAGAGGCACCAAAAGTAACAGGGATTTTAATATCTGTAATGATCTTAATTTTGTAGCATTTGTTCCAGGAAATATCTGTCCACTTTTTTTGTAATGTGGGTAAAGATTTTAAGAAAATAAAACACTGACATTAAAAAGTCTACTTTTATAATTTAGATGAGGAATTTATGGAAAATCCCACTGTCATATGTTGAAACCTCTATTACACATTGACTATTCAAGAGTTGAAATGAACTGCCCTATAACAGCAAAGCACCAGATTTGTTACTAAAAAAATGAACTTGTCAGAATATAGGAAAAAAAATTGCTGCTCAATACCCTGAATTTATAACCAGCAGTATTAAAAGCCAAAATAAGCAAACTGCTCTACAATTCTTGTATGTTTACCTACAGAAAGTACCAGAGAACTTGGTCAGTTTTTTCTATCCCAGAGTGCAAAGTCCTTAATAAAATTAAACAGAACTTGTTTCTCGATCAGTATAGCTTCTATTAAAGTTTGAAAAAGTTTCTACCCATTTTGTTGTCAACCATTAATAATGAGCAGTTTTAAATGGGTATTATTAAATGCAGACCTCTTTGTAAAGCAGTGCCTCTTAACCACGAATGCTTGTCAGTAATCACACCTATAGAAACTTGTAATTTTCTTCAAGGAAATGACACTGACAGAATAAAAAAAATCATGGTGCTCCATGAAAAGCAAGTTCATTACAAATTAGTGGTGGTCCTAGCAAAGCAGCAGGCAAAGGCGTGTCAAGTACTGATACTGATAAAGAAACCTAGCATTTTAAACTGTCAGAGGCAGAAGCTCAGCTTGCATTGGAACACATTAATCACATATTGTCAGCTAAAACTTGCATTAAATTAACACATTGGAATCCAGAATGCATTCACCTGGTTATTACAGAATACCATTGCCACATTTTTTTAAACCTGAAAGATATAATTAAGTGGCTTGAATGGAAACGGCAGATAATAAACATCTATCGTTTTTGATGTTTTTACAGCATGTAAGATGTGAAGTCAATGTTCCTGTGGATCACATTTTGTTAAAGGCTGAGAACTTCTGTCAGCTAGGACTGTTTAACTTTTTTCAAATATAACAAATGTTTTGCCATTGTGCTTGTGGTTACATTTTTCTTTTGCAGCAGCTTGACATTCAGTGCTCTACCAGTGTATTAGGATTCCACTGACTAAAACCCAGTGCTATTTTTCTTAAGTGTTCATGACAGTAGATTAATTATAGTGAAATATTAAAGGTGAATTAGGTCCTGTTAAAATCAATATCGACACTGTAGTTGACTATTAGTATTATAAATCGCCTAGTATATGCTCAATGTTGCGATAGAATTAAATGTGATCTTCACATGCCTCTATGTAAACATTTTGCCCAAAGGCAGTGTTGCCAGTAGCTATTTCAAAATCCAAGTTCCTATTAATTTTTATAAATATTATTGCAGCAACCAGCTCTGATGTTGTTATTAATGAATGGGGAAACTAGACAATGTGTATATTTTACTGCACCATTGTACAGAAACTGCATGGTGAAATGCCCAATTTCATATGTATGCTTCGTTCATGATTTTCTAAATCCTTTGTAGCTTAGTTAGCAGTGAAAATCAATAATATAGATTGCTTGGTTGCAGTTTTTTTTAAGAAGTTTCTTTTGAATGAACTGAACCAAAGACTACATTTTGTTAACTTATTATTTGGTGTGTCATTGACCATAATAGATTTTAATCTGATTAAGTTTGAAAAATTTTGACGAGTGAATAGTCCCATATTTCCTGTGTAAGCATTTATTCAATTTACTAACTAAATCAAATTTAATTCTGTTTTTAATGGTCCTTCACAAACAAAAGAAGGCAAGATGTAGTAGATGCCATGCTGGTAGGGAGTACCATATTACTATCTCTTCACACCCTTGTAGCCTTCTTGTGCTTCATCAAATGCAGTCAAAGTCAAATGCATTGGACTTTTTTTTGTTTCTTTCTTTTTCTTAACCCAGGGGAACTGATGCTGATTGTATCATCCCAGCTGCCACTTTAAGCATAAATTGAACCTGGTCCTCGTGTATATGGGTGAAATCGCTGAGCCATCAGGGAAGCTTTTATAAGTTTTCTTTAATGAAAACAGTGTATTTGTCAACTATTCTTAACCATATTGCCATAGCTGAACTATAGTTCACTTTGAAGAGTACTTCAGCTGCCAACATTTAAATGCCATTGTAAACATGAGAATGCATCTTTAGTCTTCAATCTATACATAGAAAAATGTGCTGGTACTGCAGTTTTTGTTTTTCAAAAAATAAAACTGCCAGTCTTTGAACTGTAAACAGATGAATAGTTGAGATGAGAATTTTTGGTACAGTATGATTGCATGCCTGTTGCAATTTTGAAGTGCTGCAGAGATTTGCTGCCTCAAACAGATAAGATTCCAAGTGCAATATATTTGAACAAAGCAAGTAATGTGTTTATCATGGAGAGAAAATAAAGAGCATGTGGGTAGACCTCTTGCTATCACACGTGCCAGAATAAACCATTTCTCAATTTTATTTGGCTGTAGTAGTTTTTTTTCATTGGAAGAATTAAATAGAAGATTTGAAGAGTATCTGCATTATAATTTATGGCTTATTTCATTCTTAGATAATAGTAGATACCCCATGATGTTGCTCACAGTAAATCAGACGAAACAATTACTTTATAATGCATGGGTGTTCTGGCATGTATTGGTTGTGTTGCAAAGGTGGAATTGTGTTTAATTTTCTTTCCACTTCAGGATACAAAGTCCAATTGTTGTAAATTAGTACATCTTGAGGGCAATTAGAGATTAATTGCTATAGCTGTAGATTTTATTGATTACCATTTTTAATAATCTGGATCTGGAACATATACGTGCCAGGTGGAATTCCATACACTTTGGATTTTCCATTTCCATTTTCTCTCCCATGTTGAAAATAATCACTTGTGTTGAGATATAGTTCTCTTTGTTGCTGGAAGGTCTTCACAACTTCACCCAAGTGACCAATTGAGCCTGATAAGTAATAGGACATTTGCCAATGTGGAGGAAAGGACATCTGAGCCGAAGCTCACGCTTGATGCCCATTCATGCAAAGAGGTCGCTGTCCAACTACCGGAAGTGAAAATCCGTACTGATTTGCCCCCTCATCCCGCATGGTTAGCCCAGTTGCGATTTGTAAAGACAACACAGATTGAACCTGAGGCATGCCTGAATGTCCCAGTATGGTACATTTACATTTTGGGAAGAGCTTTGACATCTTGATGTGAAATCCATTGTTGATGCTGCTTTTTGAAGTGATTTTTTTCAGTTGCAAAAAGTGTTCTTTTTTTCTTTCAATTTTCCCTTCAGGCTTTACCTCCTCTCCCTCCTGTCCTGAAGGCAGCAACTGATATTAGAATGTGGTTCTGTGGGGTGGGGCAAGGTAACCCTCCAATTATTCACCCATGTGCTTTTTGTGTGAATTTAGACAGTGAGTGTTGGCAGACTTTTTGACTGAACAGAGAATTCAGGAGAAACCTCTTTACCCAGAGGGTAATGAGAATATGGAACACGCTACCACAAAGAAATGTTGAAGCAAATTGCATAGATGCATTCAAAGGGCAGCTAGATAAACACATGAGGGAGAAAGGAATAGAAGGATATGCTGATCGGATTAGATGCAGTAGGGTGGAAAGAGGCTCGTGTGGAGCATAAATACTGGCATATTCCAGTTGGGCCGAATGGCCTGTTTCTGTGCTGTAAATTCTATTTAATTCTATGTAAGGGATCAAGTCTGCAACTTTTCTGTTCTGCAATGTTCAATTTTAAATTGTCTACAGAATCATCATGGGAACTCTCAACTTGCCCATTTTATATTAGAAATACCTATGAAAATAAAAGTAGTTCAGATATTGTACAACTATTAAATATTTATTATTAAAGAGCTTCAGTTTTATGACTGTTCGATGATATAACAATATGATTGTGTAAATATGGAGTCGTACAATTCTGAATATAGTTTGGATCATCTGAGTGAAAAAAAAGTTCATTTGGTGCAGTGCGGGGTGGGGGGCAGGGGGTGGTGTGTGTGTATATTTTGTGCTTGTGCCAGTTTATATTATATTATGTGCATTCTAAATAATTGCTTCACTCTTAACTAATTGATGATATTTAAGATATTAGACAATCTTTTCAAAATGCTGGGATGTGTGAGGAATATATGCACTTGAAGAAAAGTCATTACACAGCTGTTGAAGTAGTTGCATGTTGTGTTGCAGGTAGCAGTGGATAGAAGGGAAGAGAAGTTTGTTTAGGAAGGAATCAAGGAAAGGAAGAGGTGATGTGAGAGCAGACGTGTGTCTTAAAAAATACTACATTCCAGCCTATGCGGATAAATGCATATTAAAAAACTGCAGCCCCAGTCTATTGCATGATTTCCCTGGGTTCAGTCACTCCTGAGTGCCTCAGGACGACTTGATGTCACAGTTTGTGTTGATTTTCTGTGGAGCCACCAGAGTGGCCTACCAGCAATGGAGGCATGACTGGAGGGTTTCATAACAGTTTTTAAAAAAAAAAAATCAATCAAAATTCTCCTGAGGCTAATATTTTCTTCAAAATGGGGAAGTGATTTGAACAAAAACATCCCCTCTTGCTTTCCCTCTCCTTTTATGTAAACTATCAATTTTCAGTTTCTGCTATAAGATTTTCTTTTAAAATCACATTTCAACACACTTTTTAAGCAGGTAGCTTTACTCCAAAAAAAATCCATTCTTTTGCCCTGTAGCTTTAAATTACTTGTGATGGTCAGTAGAAATTCTGACCTAAAAGCTTAATTATATTGACAACGTAAATGTTTGCTATAGTAGCACAATATAATTATCCATTTCCTTCTTTGTAGAATTATAGTAAATTTTAATCATGATGGGGTTTCACAATGACTATAGATGCTCGCTGTACTTGTAGGTGATCGCAGTCCATCTGGAAATGCCGAGTTGCTGCTGCTGTAATGAGGAGTGCTCCTAAGGAATATTCCTTAGAACTGCTTCCAGAGGAGAGAGTTGTGTTACTGCTTGATCTTCTGAAGGCATTTTAGCTACACTACAGTAACAGTTATTACTGGAACTTTGAAAGTATTTATGGTGGAAGAGGTTCCCCTCTTTGCATTTTAGTCTTATAACTTCTTGTAAGGACACATAGGAGGATATTGTTGAATGCAGTGATTTCCACATTGTAGCATATCTTTAAACCATTCTAGCTCTAATTGCAAAGTAGTCATTTATATGCAGTGCCATAACAAAGCAAGCAGATGATGTTCCTGAACATTCATTGCATAATTACCACAAATTCTGTGCAATAAATGCTGAAGTTCTGACACTTCAATCTTGATATTGTAAAATCTCCAATGGTACCTTGTGCTGTTGAGGTTCCGTCCTCCTGCAATCATTTCTTCTGTTTAGCATCCACATACCTGCTTTATTTCACACATAATAAACTTTAATGGACTATGAACAGTAAATAAAAGTTTGGAAACTGATGAATTACTGAACATTTTTTTATTATTTATTGGATGTGTAGATACATGAAATGGGTTGGACTGAAGACTGTGCTATAATGAACAATTTACTTAATCGACTCCATATTACAACTTATCAGAAAACCTAAAATTGGACCTAGGCTTTAAAAGGTAGCAAATAGCAGATGGCTGAGAGTGTAATGAGGCTGGAACAGACTCGAGGGGTTCGGATGTCATTACAAACTGCAAGATGAAAACTCAAGCAGTTTGTGAACGTTCAGAGTGTGTTATATCCTTGAGTTTACGCCCTCTCACCTCGTCTCCCTCTTATGTACAGTTGCTGTCACTACTTTTCACCCCATCATTGCCATGATTGCTGAGTTTTGTTTGTCTTCAGATCCACATGACGGGAAGAATGTATATTCTATTTTTAAAAATACATACCTTTCAAGATTACGAAGCCGGAATGGCCTTACTGGAAAAATTTATTGTGGTCTCGTAGGACAGACGAGTGTGTATTTCTATGCAGGAAAATTAGTAACTTTTATTACGTTAGATTGGAATATTAAACTCAATTTTATTATGTTAACTTGCACTTCATGTGTTTTCCAATGCACAAAAGATGTTTTGAGTTTAAAATTATTCAAATCAACTCAGAAACATGCATTAAATCTAAGTAATTGGAATGTCTGGGAATGTTCTCGCTCTGTTTCAGGGTAAAATCCCTCTGTTTATGTAATTCAACCTAATTCTATATATTAGACGTCGTTGTTGTCAAAATCTTTGTCAAGGACATTTGCAGACTCTCTTTGATTTAGGCTGTGTTCTTGTGCTCTTTTGTTCCCTTCATTTTCTCTTTTTCCTTTGGGAAAGCAGAGAATAATTAAATCGAACATCTTCTCTGAGCAGCTGGAGTTGAATTCCAGCTGATTACAGCACCTGTGAAAACTGTGTGAGAGCCTCGGGGCTGCATGGTATTATAGGGAACTGTGTCTGCCTAGTGACGATGGGTATGGAGCAGCACAGATTTGTCGCGGTAACATTCACTTCCTTCTGTGAGTTTCAGATGGTTTTAAAGCTAGAGTATGTGATGTGTCTTTTTAAGACTAATTAAGGGAATGATTTGTGAAACAGTGGCTATTTATTTAATTAATCACCACTGCAGAGCTATGAAACCCATATTTTACAAATCCCTATTAGTTTGTCACGTGAGTAATAGAAGGAGCTATATAGAGATGTGATGCTATGCTTTTTTTTAAATGTGCATTTTGCGAAATCTTGCTTTCCAGGTCTCAAAATATTTCCTGGAATTTCCATTTTATGTTTTTTAGAACTATGTACCTATAAACTAAATCTACCTATAAACGAAATCCACATTGCTGCTTACCATTAAGATATTGCAAATGCAATTTATTATTAGTGAAAATTCCTTTCTGAAACCTTTCAATTATGCAAATTGTTCATTATAGCACAAGCCTTCTCATTTTGCATTTTAGACCTGTTAAGGTTTTTTTGTTAAAAGAAAAATAAGTCTTCATCAAACCAACATGTTCTACAGCAATCAAAATACATCGTTTGTTTAGTATACTGTATAATTAACTGGTATGTTAGGAGGTGGGGTGGAATAATAGGTTGAAAAATCATGAATATGGTAATGCAGCCTAGAACTGATGTTGTAGTGATTATTGCAATGCAGATAAAGCATTTCTAGTAAGTGTCTGTGCCTACTGGAGCTTCATAAACATCTGGACCTTTTAATTGAAAAATAGTGTAGTGCTGTGCAGTGGCAGTGCTTATGCTAAACATACTGTACAACTAAGATGAAATATAATGTTTTAGTATTTCTTGCAGGAATTCTGAAAGCTGTTGTATTGGTTTAAATTTTTTGAGAATTGACATATGACTAGGTATTTAAAATCCAACATTATATCAAACTTACTGTTTTGAATACTGAAATAGTATTTTTGTGCCAAACATTTTAAACCATTTTTAATTTATTTGGGAAATGCTACTCAACAAGAAAGGTTTAGTAGTTTGGTCCCCCCCGCCCCCCCCCCCCCCCACATTCCTACCCACCACCACCATCATCTATAATTTGTTTGTATTCACCAGTAGAAACTTGCTGAAAATCAATTCTTAAATGGCACTGGAAGAAAATCTTTTACTTCAAAAGCTGAAAACAGGTTTCTGTAATCACGTCATTAAAGCTGCATTTGAATGAAAAAATCTAATCACCTGATTTATTTAACAGCATTTTCAGCTCTCCAAATAAAATTTTCCTTCTATTATACAGTTATGTTGTTCCCCTCCCCCATTTTTAAAAATCTCTCCATCTTCTGGGTATCCCTTAGGAGAGTAGATAGGCTCACAACTACCTTGCCTGTGTTTGTCCATAATTATCTGAAGGAAACATAGTTGTTGTGGGACAAAATGGACAGTTTTGATTACCCCACCCCAGTAACAATGCACTCCACCTAGTGGCTTTGCTGAGAAATCAAACTTCCTCACAGCTGTGGCAAACCTTTCCAAGTGACAGGAAGCCCCAGGACTCGAGCCCACAACCATCTGGTAGAAAAACTACTATTGTAGCCATTAAGTCACCAGGCAACCATTTGTTTAAACTTTTATTTAATGTTACAGTTAATTTCATGTATCTTGAGTTTTTTTTAAAAAGCCAAGATGCTTAAAGGGCCTATAATTGTAAAAGTACACTAAATAAATTTAACTGTTAAAAATTACTGAAAAGTGCTAAAGGGTTAATACACTGCTTGCTTCAGTAAATTGCTGTAATCATAATTTCACAGTTGTGTAACTCACGGGATTTAAAACATAAACTTGCCGAGACTGCTACACTGGAGCATTTTGCAGTGGTTGAGTGCTCTATCTCAGGAGACAAGAAAAGGCATCAAGGTAGGTTTTATCACCTAGAAGTAGACCTCCTTTTAACTAACCTTTTTGTTTGTCTTTTGCAAGGGGTGAAGAAAGAAAAAAAATGATTGAGGTAAATTTTTGAAAGGGTGTAAGTCTGGTGCCATGGGTTGGCTTGCTCCTTCCATCAATGAAACCCAAGTACAAATAATCCAAGCAAGATAGGAGGAAAACCTCTTTCTGCTGGCTGTGAAGATTGTATGTAAATTAGTTTAGGCAGTGTCAACCTAATTTTTACGGACAAATATTGCTCATAATGAGGGACAAATTCATATTAAATTCTACAGTCTCGGTCCAAGAAAGAGAACATTTGATGTGGAAAGTCGAAAAATATAAACCAGTGCACTAGGGAGTATTTTTCCGAGGTTGGGGGATTGAGGGCTATTGCTGTGGCATAATGAAGGAAGTTTTACCCTTTATGCAGCCTTGCTGTATCTCTTAGGTTTTCAAACAACAGCTTTGCCTTCCTTTTGAGTAGCTGCTACTGTTTCTTGGAAGTTGGAGCACGGGGTTCCTGAGAATGTGTCACTATTTACAGGGGTATACCACTGCTGTATCTAACGGGAGGGATGATACTGGTGATGGATGATGAGGAAATGTGCCACTACCAAGTATCAACCTCACTCACCTTAGTGAGTAGGAAAATAATCACAGAAAATGTAATTTTAAGTTCTTTTTGGAGTAGCACAGCAAGTCATTTCATAGGATTATTTGAGCTCCAGGGCTTGCTCTGGCTACAGTCTGCTTGCCTCTAAGATTAGTCTATTATTTTGGACAATTCTGGATAAGGAGTTTGTAAGCTGTGCTAGCTCATGTTTCGCTTTCATGGACAGTGGCCCAAACTATTATGGTGGTTCCACTGCAAAAGGACCCATGATATTTGCCAAGTGATATTTTCAGGATATTCAGAAACTGCTAGTACTTCTGTACAAAAAAATATCATGGCAAAAATCTATCCTAGGGACTTGATAGCAGCAGCCATCCTTTGTGGTTAACAGTTTTTAAGCAATTGCAGAGCCAGGGAAAAAGTGTGGGGGGAGGGGGAAGAAGAGAGGACAAAGGGGAAGGTCTGTGATAGGGTGGAGGGCAGGAGTGATTAAATGACAAAAGGGATGATGGTGCAAGGCAAAAGGGGATGGTAATGTGACAAATAAAGAAACAAATGTAAATGGTTAAAGCAGAATAACAGAGGGGGAGGGAAGCATGGAAAATCTGGCAAAGAGAAGGCTCCTGTAGCCCGGGAATGTGGTGGAGAAAGGTAGGTAGACCCCAGGGGTGCGGACTACCCCGCCGGCCGTGTAGCGATAGGGGATCCCCACCCCAAGCACCAGCCCACACCTCCTCTACTCCCGGTGGTTCTATTGCAGCCATTCCCTATTACTAGCACCTGCTGTCTGAGAAAATGGGACCAATGGTTAAGATCTAAAGTTGTTAAATTCAGTGTTAAGTTTGTGAAGTGCCTAATGGGAAAATGTACTGTTCCTCGAGCATAGACATAATTCATGAAATACTTTATCAAATTTGAGAAAAGGTTACATTTTTTTAAATCCCTGATTTTACACAATTTTTATAATGGATCTTGTCCTCAGTTCAGATCAAGATCTGGATTGGAGAGTGAGAAAATTAGAATGTGAAGATGACCTTAATGCAAAAGAATGATCATCACTTAACATCTTTGGTGCCCATCTCTTTGTTTTCATTCTCCCAAATATCATTTATAAATCTAAACAACACACTTTGGAAGAGAGAGAACTGGTTGAAGTGCTTCAGTAAACCTGAAACTTTGCCAAACTGCTTGCTCCAGGTACAGCTCCTTCCAAACTGTGTCAGTGAAAGCATGAAATTAACTTGCATGCTACTTTGCAGAGATCCCAAAGGGAACCTCCTTTAAAAAGTTGTTCCTTATTTGGGGTAAAATACTTGTTAGATAGCTTTAATTTTGCTCGGGTAATATCTTCCACAGGGCCTTGATCTCAAATATTGACTAGTAAGCACCATCAACATATGAGGCTTTTGATCACCTCTTTGTGGCTGTTAAGAGGCACCTGCCTGGATAGAAAGTCTATCTGGAGTTCAAGAATGGTGCATAAATAGCAAGGGGTTGGGTGGGGAGGGGAAGGAGAAGGAAAAATAAAACCTTTAATAAAAAGGAAATACATTTGGGAATCTCACATTAAAATGCAGTTACACCAGGAAAAAATGCTTTTACTTTATTTTCTGTTCTACACAGTAGGCAGCCACCAAAGGAACTATTAGGATGACCCAGGTAATTTTGGCTCCTTCAACCAAAGCTGTACAACAACAACTTCTCCACTGTAGCAAATAAATACCGCAGGTTTGCTACTTCCGGAGAAAGGAGCCCACTAATGGAGACGGAGTAGTGCAGTTTTTGAGGTGCCTTTTAGAAGGTTAAGATTTGCAGAGTGGAAAATAAGTTTTTGACAGGAAACCGTGCTTCTTGGTGGCAGCTTTAGCAATAGAGAAGGTGCAAGGCGTAGAGGCATCAATGTTGAGAAATGATGGCTTTTGTGAGTGAAGAAACAAGTTTTGCATTGCCCCATTGAAGGGCATAGAGGAGATCAAGATGTATTGATTTAGCCATTGAACTGAGGGGACTGGAGGTTGCAAACACTGGGGGGTGTGCAATCTGAAGGAAGCTGAATTTAAATTGGCATCATCAATAGAAGGGTGGTTAAGGTTCGATGGTGAGAAAAGGAAATTATTGATATGAAGCAGGAATAGAATGACAAAGGACAGAGCCTGATAAGTTGTTTCAAAGTGCCAGATCATCTCAGACTTTTTATAAGATTCATGACAAGAACCTCTTGGTTCTTCCCATCAGTTTTGTTTTGCATTGTTTAATTGACATAGATTTTGGTCTAATACTAAGTAAATGACTGAAAGCTGGAGCAAGAATTGATTCAAAACCTTATTTACTATTTCATGAGTAATCAAGTTTTCTAAAATGTCAGTGTTGATATTTCAGGACTTGTACCAGAGTATTCAAAGAAATAACAGAAGTTCTATGCATTTGTGAATTTGTACATGCATGATGAATACAAATAGCATTCTGCTAAGAAAAGCTACATATGAAGCAGGTGGAAGTTCAGGAACCCCATTTTAAAAAAAAACACTCCATTTTGTTTTTGCTGCTTAAGAAATTCTTGCATCTCTGTGTGGTGGCCAAATACCCAACCGTCTTTAAAAAAAAATGTGAACTAACAGCTTGCATGTGGGATTTAATTTTGCCATTTTTATGTAAACATACTCCGCTAAAATAATTCAATTCATGCCACTACATTGTCCTGGTGAAGTTAATTTATCCATAGACAGAGACACAGGCTGAAGTTTGCTGTTGGAAGTTGGCCATGGTGTTTTCCTTTACAGTCGCTACCTTACTTTTGCTCTGAAACTATCCTCCATGAAAACTAAATGATTTTGAGCCTCCAATGAGATAAAATTCAGAGGCTGCTAGTACCACTTAATCCCCCTTCCAAAAAAGTAGTATCAGCAAAATATTATCTTTAAAAAATGACATATGGCTAGATAATTGCAACACAGTTTAAAGCACAGAGAGGTTATAAAATACACATACATCAGATGGCAGGAAACTGCACTGATTTTCAGGTATGACTAACCCTTAAACTGCTGGCAAATTCAGCAAAACCCCTCACTCCTTGGGCCAACTAATTCTTTTGTTTTCAGCTCATGTGCTGAAATAAACAATATTACAGTTATAAAGTTATTCAAATATCAGGAATAAATTTATTGATATTTCTACCGTGAACTATATTAAATGTTTAAAATACAATTTTACATATCCACTAACGGGTTGGTTAATAACCAGTGGACACAGATTTAAGATGGTTGGCAACAGAACCAGAAGGGAAAGGAGGAGGAATGTTTTTACGCAGTGCTTTGTTATGATCTGGAATGCACTGCCTGAAAGGGTGGTGGATGCAGTTTCAATAGTAACTTTCAAAAGGGAATTGGACATATACTTGGAAAGATTTGCAGGGCTGTGGAGAAAGAACAGGAGAGTGGAACTAATTAGATAGATCTTTCATGAAGGGTTTAACGGCCTCCTGTGCTGTAAGATTCTACGATTATATGACTATATAATAAATACATATAAATACCTTACCTGTGGTCGCCTGTGCTCCTATTTTCCCCCTTCCTTTTCTCTCCATGTCTCCCTCCACCTGCAACCCTAAAACCCTCAGATCTCTGTGCTCTTTCAATTCTGGCCTCTTGCGCATCCCTGATTTTCTTCACTCCACCATTGGTGGCTGTGCCTTCAGCTGCCTGGGCCCTAAACTCTGAAATTCTCTTTTTTTCTCTCTCTCTCTTTCCTTTAAGACGCTCCTTAAAACCTACCTCTTTGACCAAGCTTTTGCTCACCTGACCTAATGGGCTCGAATTTAGCAGGCCTGCGGGTTCCCAGCGGGTGGTCCTCCGGGAGCGTCGAAAACGCGGACGGCTAATTGTGTGCGCCCCCCACGCGATCGCGGGATAATTGGACCCATTAAGCCCTGCTTCCGGGTTCTGCGCTCCCCAGCTGCGTGCCGGCCGGCTGCGCATGCGCAGTACCGTCGACGCGATGTAGGAGCTCCAGTTAAAGGGGCAGTCTCCCAAAGCCCCTCCTGCTGCAAGCAAGAGGTCTGGGAGAATGGCTCAACAAAGGGGAAAGGCTGCGCCCCGTTTTTCAGATCTGGCGCTGCAGCTGATGCTGGAGGGCGTGAGGAGGAGGAGGGAAACACTCTTCCCAGAAGATGGGCGCAAGTTCCCTGCCGCCGCAACCAGGAAGGCATAGGCAGAGGTGGCGGCGGAGGTGAGCAGCAGGGGCAACACCCCAAGGACTTGGGAGCAGTGCCGCAAGCGCTTCAATGACCTGACTAGGTCTGGCAAGGTGAGTACACCAACGCACCCTCCCACATCCCGTCCCCACCATCACGCCAAGCAGATCACAACCCCCTCCTGCACAGCCACCACTGCGCTCCATCAGCAATCCTCACAGCCACTCATTCACCATCCTCGCCGTGCACGCAAGTACCCACCGTCCCTGACCCCACCCGAACACTACCACACACCCCACTCCCCATGCAATGGGATGGGCACGTGGCCCACGCTTCCTCCCATCCGTTCCGCGCCACGCTCAACCCAACCACACCGATGCTCGATGCGTCTCACGATGCAAGACGCACCCACTCACACATCTGTGTTTTGCCTTCACAGGAGAAGAGAAGCAAGAACAATAGGGAAAGGGCACGCACCGGAGGTGGGCCGCCGCAAGTGGTGGAGCTCACCGACGCCGAGGTGGAGGCGCTCGACCTCGCCCGCACGCGACATTGCCTGTCGGTGGCCGATGGCGAGTGTGTCGCTGCCGAAACGGCCGGTAAGGGAAAGCTGACACTCAACACCCATGATCGCGAGTTACCGTCTCATCACCTGCCATCAGGCGCACTGTCAAGTTGGTCCACATGCCTCAAAGTGCCCTCTGTTCTCTTGCAGGTCCGTCTTTGGGTCAAGCGAGCGTGGAGGGCGATTCCTCAGAGGACATGGCGGTCTCTGAGGGTGCATCGTCACATCAGAGCCAACCATCCACCAGCGCAGAGACACGCACCTCGGTGGGTCCCCCTCGCCAACTAGTTGGGGTAGCACTTGGTGAGTCACTGCGCACGAGTGAGCATGAGCAGACCCTGGTGGCAGGGGCAGCCGCGGAGGGTCCGTGACGGAGGGAGCACTCATCTCCAGGCTCTGCTCAGCCGGAACCAGATGCTGAACCCAGGGGGCCACCAGTGAAAAGGAGAGTCGTCGAGGGCCACCAGCTAATTGCTGAGGTACTGGCAGAGGTGCCGCACGCATTGTCCACAATAGCGCAGGCGATGGAGGAGTCCAACTCCTGCATGTGGGCATTGGTGGCGCAGGCACAGGAGGGTACCGGCGACACAGTGTCGCGGGTAGGTGCGGGACTGTCTGCGGTGGAGGACAGGCTGGCCTCCCTCGAGCGTCACGCACAGCTCCACTTCGAGTCCTTGCAGGCCCTGACAACGTCTGTACGGATTCAGGGTGAGCAACATTCCGACACCACCAACAGGCTGAGGGATACACTAGGGGTGGCCTTGCAAGGCCTCACACATGCCATCCAAACTGCCGTCCAGCAGGGTGGAAGGGGTGATGTGGGCCGAGGCCAAGAGAGGGATGATGGTGACCGGGGACATGGAAGCGGGGACGCCTCTCAAGGCGTCCCCACGTCCCACCCGTCGCCCACCTCTCAACCAGTACCCGCAATGGTGCCTCCTCTCCAGGTGGCCGAGTCTGCCCCTGCCCCGGTGCAGGAGGAGCAGTCTGTGGAGGTGCCCTCACGGGCACCGAAACCCAGGGGCCGTCCGCCAAAAGCATCTACCCGGTCAAGGCAAGAAGACGAGCAACCTGCCACTCCCTCTGCTGGAGCCACAGGGGTAGCACCACGTAGGGGTTCCCGGAGAAGAATTGCAAAGGCCTTATAATCACAAAGGGAATACACCAGGGTGTTTATTATTTTGTACTTTGTTTCTTATATAATGTCACATTCCAGATATTAAATAGTCTATTATCACCACTCCTGCCACCTCTCGTCCATTCTTCCGCGGCTTGTGCAATAGTTGCGTTCCGTGGAGGCCATCATGACGGCGAACACCTGCTGCCACCCATTGGGCACACTGCTGTGGGTGCAGGATTACTGGCAGCACTCTTCAGTGGAGGGGGCTGGTATGGCCGCTCGCATGTGCAGGTGAGGAGATGCGAGCGCCTCGCAGTGTCTGACTCTAGGAGAACCGTTGACGTATGAGTGCGTCCCTGGCCCGGCGACCATCCCGGTGAGTCGCGGCTCGGCGCATGGGTCGTCCAACATCCTCGGGCGCGTCCTCCTCCTCCTCCGCCTCCTCCTCCTCCGCCTCCTCCTCCTCCTCCTCGCCCACGCCTTCCTCAATGTGGGTGGCGGGTGTGGATGGGGCCTCCTCCAGCAGCACCCCTCTCTGTTGGGCCATGTTGTGCAGGGCACAGCAGACAACTATGATTCGTCCCACTCTGAATGGTGTGTATTGGAGCGCTCCCCCAGAACGATCAAGGCACCTGAAGCGCATCTTGAGAAGCCCTATGGTCTGCTCAATTGTAGACCTGGTAGCAGTGTGGCTGTCATTGTACCGACGCTCCGGCTCGGTGATGGGGTTCCTCAGAGGTGTCATGAGCCACGTGTGGAGGGGATACCCCTTGTCGCCGAGGAGCCAGCCGTTGCCGGCGTTGGGTGCCTGCAGGATGGGCGGGACGGCGGACTCCCTGAGGACGAAGGCATCGTGGCAGCTGCCGGGGTATCTGGCGCACACGTGTAGGAATCTCTGGCGGTGGTCACAGATGAGCTGGGCGTTCATGGAGTGATACCCCTTCCTGTTGATGAACAGCCCTGGCTCATGCGGAGGTGCCCGTATTGCGATGTGGGTGCAGTCGATTACACCCTGCACCCGTGGGAAGCCGGCCATGGCATGGAATCCAACCGCCCTCTCCATCTGGCTGCGCTTGTCCATGGCGAAGTTGATGTAGTGGGAGGCCCTGCGGAACAACCCATCGGTGACCTGCCTTATGCACTTGTGTGCAGAGGACTGACAGACCCCGGTGATGTCCCCGGTGGCACCCTGGAAGGAACCGGATGCGAAGAAGTTGAGGGCAGTGGTGACTTTGACGGCGACAGGTAAGAAGATGCTGCTTGGTCCATCAGGGAGCAGCTCGTCGTTAAGGAGGCTGCAGATGTCGGCGACTACCTGGCGATTGACTCTGAGCCTCCGTATGCACTGCTCCTCGGAGAGGTCCATGAAGCTGAGCCTCGCTCTGTACACCCTGTGCAGAGGGTAGTGCCTCCTGCGACGCATCTCTCTCTGCGGTTGCCCTCCCTCCTGCTGTGCAGGTGGGTGTGCCGCAGCACCGTGTTGGGGGGCCCCACCTCTCCGAGGCGGACGGCGTGGACTGCGAGGCTGCTGGGGCTGGTCATCCTGTTCGTTCTCCGACGATGTCAACGCACCACCCATCTGGCAGGTGTTGGTGTGAGGGGTTGTGCATGGTAGGTGGGTGGGTCCTCGGACTGGGACTGCGGTTTCGTGTCGGTCTGTCCTCTGGCTTGGCGGGGGTTGGTGGAGGGCAGGGGTTGCCCTATGTGACGCGGTGGCCTCCTGCGTGGGTGAGGGCTGTCCCCCGTGGAGCGCACCTTGGCACCTGCCACAGGCTGCTGGCTGCAACACGCCTGGTTTGAAGGGTACTGTTTCCCCCAGTGTGGGAAACTGACTGCGTTGAACCTAAAATCCCACACTTCCTCTTTTGACAGCTGCTTCAGCTCATTAACTGACCACAACGAGCAAGTTAAGTGCTCTCAAGTGGAACCCCGCTGGCTTTAATTGCCTGCGGGATTCCCACCAGCGGGGCTTTCGCGCGCAGCCCCGCACGTCAGCGCGGTACCCGGAAGTGGCCGGGATTTCGTCCGAATCCGGTCACGTGATCGGAGATCGGGATTTTCGGGGCCCCCCCGCTGGAAACCCGCAGGTAACCCGACCCTAAAATCGAGCCCAATATCTCTGTGGCTCGGTGTCAAATTTTGTTTGATAATCGCTCCTGTGAAGCGCTTTGGGACGTTTTACTACGTTAAAGGTGTTCTATGAATGTGCTATATAACAAATAATTGTTTTATTTCCAATATATATACACACATTAACCAAAAGTGCACATCAACTTTCTAGTACCAAATATTTTTTTTAAATGCAAAAACTCTGCACTTGCTGGTGGCCGTGCACAGTGGAGATAGCCCTGCCTACAAGCAGTCATTAGTGTATTCTTTTACCTTTCACTTCACTTCTGAAGAAATACATTTTTTTATGATGTCTGCAAAACCTGTCTTATCCGAAGCTTTGACATTTAGGTGAGAGAGCAGGAGAGATCAAATTAACATTTTGAGTTGTGCGTAATTGTAGATTGTCCGTTTAACATTGCTGTTACTACACTAAGAGTGGGCATGAACCTCACTAACACCAATAAGTTCAATAAAATGGCTCCACTTTACTCAAAATGGTCAGTTGACCTATTTCCACAAATCAATCTTGATATGTTTGCCAATTAACCCTGCTGTTCCTATTCATACTGTAGCCTGCATTGATGCTCGCCTGCTATTTGACCCCATCTGCCAATTTGTCCATAGTGCATCAATGAAGATTCGAGAGTAAACGAATGGAAAGCAGCCAATTTGATGTGGTGCAAAAGATGATGCTTATTAAGTGAGCTTTATTGCATCAATTTTTTTCCCCCCAAGAAAGCATCTGTTCATGGGCTTTTAAATAGCAAAATTTCTGTTTAGAGAAACTGCCGTACGCTGCCAGTATTTACCACATTAGTGAAGGTTATTGCTATGTTTTAACACATCAAAGCACACTAATGCAAGTTTTGAGAACTTAAAATGCTTTTTATCAACAAACTCTCATGCTGTACAATTGCTTAGTTGTACATGCCATTGTGATACAGCAGTGAACTTTTAAGAATAACTGAAATTTCAAAAGCTATCTAATGTACTCGATTTATTTAGCATTTTGTAAAGTTTACACATGTAGAACGATAGAATTTACAGTATGAAAAGAGGCCATTCAGCCATGGTTTCTGACTCGGGTGATAGTGCTACCACTGAGTCAAGGCTGTTATTATGACATATGAGTGACAATTAAGAGTTTTCTGAAATTTTGAAAGAAGTTTTAAAAATTGCAAGTAAATATTCCTTTTACTAGACACATGAGTTACTGGTCTACTTGTTTTTAAGTGTACAGCTGACTGTATCGCCAGCAATTCATAAATGCTTGATTCAGTTTCATCCATGGATAACGTTAACTTTTTTCCAACGATTAAATCTGATGCTTCTGTTCAATACTATTTAAAGAATGGAATAGACCAATGATGCACAGAGAGCCTTTTGTTTACTGAGAAGATTTGTAGAAAAGTGACCAGTAAATAATTGTAGCCTTGTTGCCTTTCTATGTGAAGTGCCAAGACCATACCACCAAAGTTTTAAAAACACAGATAAGATGAAATAAATCAAGAAGCAGTGATTAAGTGATGTCTGGCTTGGTTGGAAGCTCACAGTTTCGAGGTCCTGGGAGGTAATAATTGGAATGTTTTGAAGTGCATCATAAGTTTTTCAAACCATTAATTGTCACTTATGCCAAACAGGAATATATCTATTATGAACAAGTAAATTGGTCTTTTAAAAGAATTCAGAGAGGTTCCTGTCCTTTTTGGGAATCAATTTAATCAAACTACTGCAATCTTAAATCAGCTGTATCATAAATGTAAATTTTTGGTATCTTTTAATGGCCTTTTTAAATGGCTCTCAGCTATTGAATGTTATGAAATACTTTATGTTCTTTTTAGTAATTTACAAGAGTATTAATGACTGTACTGCAACCTTTATCTAGTGATACATCATCTGATAATGGATTGGAGAATATGTTTCTCCGATGGTATTTGATTAAATCTTTACATCGATATTTAAGTCTTTGAGGGACACCCTGTACTCTAAGGATTAATAGAGTTTAGAATGTGTAATTCATTCTTATAGTGATAAAAATCCTATTTTAACATTTAAAGCTTATTGATTTTTCTGGAAAATGATTTAAAGAGATAGAAGTCTTAAAAATTACATTTGAACACCACTGGAATTACTTGGCAATGATGTTGTGTTATCAGTATGGAATATGGCATTAATGGAATAGATCATGTAACTGTGAATTATTTATGTGGTCCAGATCTTCTCAGCACAGGAGTTTTATCTACCCAGTGTGGATGAATGCTCATTTTTTGAATCACGAGCCTATTATTATTGTTCTTTTCATTGTTACATTGCTTGCATAGGATGCTGTATACAAAAGGCTATTTTTTGTATCTGATGCATGATGGTAACACAGAAGATTAATCATTTTGCAATAATTTGTTTGTGGACACTATTCATATCTTTTTTTATCATATATTCATCCAGCCCTTGCAAAAGAGTATAACATTTAATTATAACTCCTAAAAATAGAAAATTCAGTGACTTCCACAGTAACTGGAAGTGGTTCATTGTAATGGCCTGAATGCAGAATGATGACCATGTGACCCATCCATCATACAAAAAGATCTAATTTTAGTAAATTTCCATAGTGGAGCGATACTAAAGCATTAAGGTTTTAGAAATAATTGTGATGTGAATTTTTTGCTCCTAGGAATGTATAGATCAATTCAGGGTTAATATAAAATATTAATAATCTTGTGCTGTATAGCCTACTGGGTGTCGCATCTAATTTAGTAGGTCATCAAGTGGTGTCTGAGACAATGGCAGCACGTATCCACCAGCATGTAGATGATATTGTTGAATACAGACATCCTTCCATTTAGTGCATCAGACTTTTTTTTTAAAATGTTGTCATGTTAGCAATAAGCAAATTTGGCTTCTATGTTTTACAAATTATGCTTTAAAAAACAAAGCTTAGAAATGTTGTAAAACATTTAACTTGTACACCATGGAGTGTCATTTTTATTCTTTCTTCAACCTGAATTTGTCTTTCTGCAGTAGAAGCACTTTGTGGTCCAGTCACACGTCATGAATAGCTGTGCTAAGTAGTATTATGGTACAAGTTTTCTCTATGACACCATATTCAGCGAGTTCTAAGGCTGTCTGTGAGAGGTTCTGACTGGAGGTTTGGTCCTTCTGCAGGAGAAAACATTTGTGAAAAAAATCAGACTGTTTCTTGTATATTGCGGAATTAGAGCAAGAGAAACCTCTAAGGAAATTCCCATGTCCACCTTTGTTTTGGGAGAATGATGCATATGTACCCAAGAACCCCAAAGAACATTTAAAGCATTTACTGATAATTTTAATGTTTAGGGGAACAGCACACAGTTTGAAATAGCACTGGTCATGTGGTGTTCCTTTCCAATATCTGATTCTCAAACTGATGATCATGCCTATATTACATGTAAATCTATATGAGATATGCTAGATGTTACTGACACTTTGGAGATATGAGCCTTTAGGACCTTACAAGACTGATATGATGATCAGAATTTTTGTGATCCACTAACAGAGCTAAAAGCTTATGTATAATGGTGGGTCTCTTGGAGGGGAAAATCAGGAGCACTAAAAATGCAAAATATATTCTGCTGCTAAATTGCAGCTTTGTGTACCTTGAGCTTGTCCCTTTTAGGCCATAAGGTGCAATTGGTTTGTTTTGTTAAATCAGTTCGAAGCGATAGATTCGTATTTCAATTAGAGGTCAGAATACCCTTTTTAATACTTTTTTTTTTAGAAGTATGACTCCTGAACCTAGATTTTTCTGATCGACATTATTTTACCGCTGGCAGTATCCCATTTACATGCTTTGTTGAGCAGAGCATTTATTTTAAATGGGTCCTGCCAGTATTAAAATAACGCTGATTGGAAAATCTAAGCTCTGAAGTCAATTAAAACGTATTTTCTGTTGGCGGAGAAGGTTCGCTATATTGACAATGATTGGCTTTCTTTCTCTCTTTATTTATAATATATTTTATTGCCGCACCTACCTAGTTGTTAATAAAATCAAGTAGATAAGATGCACTTGATTGTGATCTTGAAGTTGTGCCATTTGCTTGGAAGATTGTTGTTCTTCACATAACATTTGCTGCTTTTTTTTAGTTTTAAGAAACATATTAGTAATGGTACTGTTGTCAATGCTCAGTGGACTACTGACAGGCAATTCTGATTTTCCTTGTCTTGTAATCATATAATATATGCAGATCCAAACAAATGTTTTATTTTGTTCATTTTTATTGCTTTAAACTGATATTTGACATTTTGTTTAATAAGTATTCTGGTTATAATAAATTTGAAGAAGTAGTGTACATCTTTGATGGGATGCAGAGCAAAGAAATACTGCCATAACAATGACATTCAGTTGCTCTTTCATTTTTATCCATTGTGTTGCTTGTTTTTACAGTAAATGTACATGAATATACAAATTGCACAAGTTATCCTAAATGAGTTTTTCTGCTTAAGACCACTTCATTTGTTTTCTTTCCCACAGGGCCACATAGGTACCACAGCAACCAAAAATATTGATGTCTACCTCCCTATGCAGACAAGCCAAGACAAGATGCAGCCAATGACCGTGGTAACAATGGCAAGTGCCAGAGTTCAAGATCTGATTGGCTTACTCTGCTGGCAGTACACAAGTGAAGGACGGGAACCCAAGCTGAAGTAATTGAAGTACCTTTTACTAATTTTTTTTGTAATATTGTGTTTCTCCTCCCTTCTTTCTCTTTCACTTTATAATATCATGAGGCTTTTTAATTACAGACTTGGCCATATTACAAATTGGATAAAATGAAAGCATTTTGGGTTTGTCTTTATTTAGTGTTACTGATTTTAGAAATACTACCTTTTTTATCAGTCAATTTATTTTATTGAGGGAGAGTTGGAACTTGGGATCTACAGTGGAGTCTGAATATAGTGTTTGGTTTGGCAAATACTGCAAATGAACGCTATATCTGAGCACTATAACAAAAGATTGTTTTAGTTTGCTTCTTGGTAGCTTCCACAGAGTGCAGTGTTAAAGACTGCAGTTGGTCAAGAGAATTCCAGTTGTCATCCTAAATGGGCTGCTCTCCCCCCTCTCAAGAAGTAAAGGTGTATGGCATTGTTTGTTAGAAAGCTATGTTCAGTTTGGCTCTTAGGTTCAAAATTCTCCATCACTGCTAACTGCTAGTTTTATGCCATTTACAACATTTAGGTCAGAGAGTTCATGACCAGTTTTGGAATGCCCTAGTTGTGCAAGCACATCAAATTCTTGCTGTACCACTCCTTGTGGTGGAGAGATGTTTTCTTCCTCGTCATTATCTAAAGGATCATTCTGAAGCGAGAAGTTCCACTTGTGAAAGAAGTTTTAATGCCAGTCTCTAAAACTACTCCCCAACCTGTCTCAATTAATTGGATACCATCCGGCGGGTTAAAAAGGTTTTTGTCATACTATCAACTGTATCTCCTTCAGATGATGTGGTCTGAATATGTGGCTACCATCTATCCGACACAGAATCAGCTGACAAGATTCTGAGTTTTACAGTGTGGCATTGACCGTGCTTAATTTTGAGTTGCAATGTTTCAGAAAGTAACATGCTGATTATACTATTAGGTACTACAGTGGGCATTTTAAAAAAGCAGCAGTTTTCTATTTGTTTATTATTATATATTAACTTTTTGAATGTAGAATCTTTTAAGTTGTCAGTAAAATATTACTGTATTTTTACATCAGCTTAATAACATTGCTGATGTGGAAAGCATTATAAGTAAACAAATCTTTCAAATGCTAAATGATAAACTTTTAGTTCCAAACAGGCATAGAATAGAATTTTGTATATACAGGTAGTAGGTTCATTGTTAAATTTCTAACTTCAGTTGCAATCCTGAGGACAATGCTGGGCAGAGGCCAAGTGCTTCTGCACCAGAAAGTGAGGTAAAATCGGAGGTGAAGTTGTAATTGGGTCACTCTTAAACAACCAATAGTGGTTTTGGCGGAGGAATGGGAACAGGTTGACTGCTTCCTTGGCTACAGGTGTGCTCCTTGAATAACAGCAGAAACTACTTTCATTTATACAGCACCTTTAATGTAAAAAAAAAGCACCAAGGAGCTTTACAGTGAATATAGAAAGGGAACTAACATTTAGCCATGGAGAGAGGCATCCGAACTATAAAAGTTCTAAAGCACAGAAGGTCATTACTCCTATTTGTGTCTCTGTCAGCTTCTTGCTGGAGCAATCCAAGACTAATCCCACTGCCCCGTGATCTGCATAACCTTGATCTTCCTTTGCTTCAAATGTTTAGGAGGGTGACCAAAAGCTTGATTTGAAAAGGGGTTTTGAGTAGATTTTTAAAGGTGAAGAGAGAAATAGAGAGTCATAAGGGTTTAAGGAAGATGTTACAGAGGATAACGTTGAAGCGGCTCAAGGCTGGATCTATCATCAATGGTAGGGCAAAGGGAGGGGGGAGATGCACAAAATAGAGGATGTCTGAAGGGTTACAATGCTGCAGGACAGAGTAGAGATGGGGTGGAGTAGGGATTTGAATGTGGCAACTAGCATTTTAAATTTAATGTATGGGAGAATAGGGAACCAATATAGGATAGTGAAGGAGATGGTCAAGATACAGGTAGCTGAGTTTTGGACAAGCTGGAGTTTATTGAGGATTAGTTTTTGTGGAAGGTGAACAATAGCAAGGGGGGAATTGGAATAGTCAAGAGATGACAAAGCGTGGATAAGGGTTTCAATGGCGGAAGAGCTGAGATAGGGCAGGTGATGGGAAATATGGCTAAGGAGGAAATAAGTGGTTTTGGTGAATGATGGGTTTTGGGGTTTGAAATTCAGCTGTGGGTTGAACCGGGAATTTTGCATAACCTGCTTCAGGCTGAGTCTGTGGCCAGAGAGAGGGACAGAGTCTGTTACAAGGTAACAGAGTTTATGTCAGAGGCCAAAATCAATGGCTTCAGTCTTCTTGATATTAAATTGAAGTAATTTGTGACGACTCCATGATGTCAGACAGTCTGGCAGCATGGAGCTGGTCAAGAGTGGTGATGGAGAAGTAGAGCTGGATGTCAACAGTATCTGTATGGAAAATGACCTGCAGATGGTGTAGCCATGGGGCAGCAGGTAGATTATGATAAGGGGGCTAAGGATAGAGCTTTGGGGGACTCTGGAGGCAATGGTACACGGGTGGGGAGAGAAGCTGTTGCTGGAGATGCGCCAACAATGGTCAGATAGTTAGGAGTGGAACCCCGCGGGGGCACTTCCACACAGCTGCGCAATGCAGGAGATTAATATAGTTGACCGTTTCAAATCCCGTGGAGAGGTTGACGAAGAGTAGGAGAGAAAATGCATCCTAGTCACAGGGTTGTCATTCAGAATTTTAGCCAGGGCTGTCTTGGTGCTGAGAGAAGGGTGGAAGCCAGACAGAAGGGATTTGAACAGGGAGTTTTGAGAGTTGATCATCAAGCAAAGCGACAATAATGCGCTCCCGGAAAGGTAGGTTAGAGATGGGACAGTAGCTGGAGAGCATAGATGGATCACAGGTAGGTTTTTTGAGGATTGGGTAATGATAAGGAGAGGGATGGTGCTGGAGGGAAAAGAAGCAGTTAACGATACCAGCTGGCTTGGGACCCAGAAGGAGCAGTTGGGGAGTTGGATGGAGGGAAAGAGTTGAAGGTGCAGTAGCTGGTTCTTGGATGAGATGAGCATGTGGAGGAAACTGCAGCGTGATAGAGGAATGCAGCTGGAAGGAGGTCAGGGACGAGGTGGGGGGGAGCAGACACAAAGGAAATAGTTGAGACAGCTGCATGGATAGTCTCGACGTTATGGATGAAGAAATCCATGAGTTCTTCAGTCGATATTGGAAGTGTGTGTGTGGGGGCGGGGGGGGGGGAGGGGTTTGAGGAGGCAGTTCATCCTGGAGAGAAGGAGCTCATGGTTGCCTTTGTTTTCTAGGATGATCCTGAAGTAGTTAGAGGTTTTGGTTGAAGAAAGCGAGGCACGGTACTGCTGGACATAGTTGAACTGGTTCTGGCGATGAATGGGACTAAATGGATAGCTCTGTCAAAGAGCAGGCACGATGGGCCAAATGGCCTCCTCTTGTGCTGCACCTACCATGATTCTATGAATGACCAGTAGGTTATGTGCCATGTAGACTCGAGTCGTCGCAAGAAACGATCAGGTCAAGCGGGCAACTGCAGGTGGCAGAGTTGAAATGGAGGGTGAGAAAACATTAGGGGAAAGTTTAAAATGAAGGGTTATGTATCTTCACCATAGTTTTTCCGCCCCCCTTCACCCTCCCCGAATGGCTCAGTAAGTTTATCCAATGACAAGCTGAGACACGCAGTTAGCTGATCACAGTTAGGGTGGAGGTAGAAGTGCAATAATTGCCCTCAGTGATCCTGGGTTAGAGAAGGGAAAATTAACCAGGGTTCCTGCACCTTACCAGTGACCCCTTCTAGGAGTGTATATTTGCACTTTGGGTAAGGACAGGATCAGGATCTGATTTGGTGCCTCTGAGATCAAGTTGCCTGGCAACAATCGCTGTCAAGGCATCTACTCGAATAGAGGGCAGTTGGGTGAGGTACTGATGGACACCCCGAAGCGGTATGCCAGCAAGGACTTCCGACTTGGCGAGGAGGGAAGAATATTAATAAGGGAAAAATAAGTATGTTCGTTGTAAAAGAGAAATCCCAGGTGTCCATGAACACTGTTCAGGTGCCTTGGACATGTGGGTAGCTATTAATACTGAACCCTGCCTACCCACCTCTGCTCCACAAGGATACCAAGCTCTTTCCAGTTACAAACTGAGCATCCAAACTATGCTTGGGCAGACAAAGGAGAAGCTGGCTGAATATTCTGATGGAAAAGTGAGAACCCCCCAAGAATTTTGCACAGACTAGTTGTCACCTTTGGCAGTTGATTGGTGATGAGGGCAGTCTGGCTATCATTACAATAGTTGCATCTCTGGTACAAGTTCTGTCTCTTCTTTGGACAGATAGCACCACGGTAGTTGACTTCATGGTCAGAAGATGTGGTCATAGATGTTGATACCTCATGATGTGAACAGAATAAAAGGGGAAGATGTGATGCATTTTATTGTCTTCCATCATGTCATATTAAATTCCCAAATTGATCAATGCATGTTAAATTCTCTGTGGATAATTCTGGTTTTGTGGCTACTGGTATTTGAAGTGTACCCTAGTATTGATTAGATTACATCTGTTTTGCCAATAATTGATTGTACTCACATTACAGCAAAGCAAGGGAAATATGATTGATGACTAATTTCCTTGCTGGCCCTCATAACATTCTGCTATACTAGTAGCCATTGCATCCAGACAATACGTAGGTAATTATTCCTCCTCCTGAGATGAGGATGCTGGATTTATTTTCCAGAAAAAGCCACTGCCACCATCCAAGTTTTTCCGCTGTGTTCATGCCTGTGATTGTCAGTAAATTACCTCCACAAGGTGCAGTCAGCTCCCATTTTTCCCTCCTTTTACTTTGTTGGGTACTTCAAAAATTTTCTCCCCTTGAGCACTGCACAGTGTTGGAAGCGCAGGATCAGTGAAATTACCTGATGGAATTGGAGCCCTCCCATGGGCAGCAGAAAAAAAACCCAAAACAATAAAAAGCCTATAGCTCAATGATGTGTGCCACAGCTTATCTTGACAGCTAAGTTTGTAGCAAGACAGTTCTTTGCTGAATCTGTAACCAGACTAAGTAAACTGGAATTCATAACTTATGACCGATTACATGTGCACTGGCATAAATTGCAGAAGATTATTAAAATATTATATGTTATAAGGAGATTGCCATCAAACCACTTTCATGATAGGGAGCTTGACGCAAGACAGCTTCCTGATGGTCCTTTAACTTGACTGACAGATTGTGTTGAAAAATTCCATAGCTTTTCAAAGTGGTGTACTTTTTCTGCCCTAGTCTTTTGAAGTTAATCTGTTATGTCAAATTAAGCCATTGCTTCATAAGGAGTACATGTGATTGACTGATCAGGACCTCAGTGATCTTTATAGAACACGAAACCCCCTCTCCACCTCAACCACCCGCCATGTGATTTTGAACCAGCATTTAGGTTTCTGTATCTTTAATTGATCCTGTTTACAGCTGTATTTGCTGCCCCTCCCTTACCCCCCCCCCATTTTGAAACCTGATGTGCTTTTATTGGTTGCAAAATTATCTTCTGATTGGGTGTTTATAATAGCTGTTTGTATAATTTCTGAATTGTACATGGCATTGCTGTGTATTAACATTTTGTTTTCATTTCATGACCTCTAAGTGTATTAGTGGTGTTACCTAGTTGTAGTAATTTATTTTATTTGGCCAATCATGTAATCTATTATTGTATTATTAACTAGTAACTGTTGTCTTTTTGTAATATCACTTCTTTTGTTTACCCAATCATGGGCTCCATTGAAATTTGGGGCTGAGGAAGCAGTTTGGGAGGGTTGTCGCACAAGTGAGCTTGGAAACTGTCAATAATCATTTTGCAGTGGACAAACCGTTATGCATGACCATTACAAGTGAAATTGAGAGTAAGTTGCACAGCTGAAATAGCAAGTTTAAGGAGACTGCATCCTTAAGTGATCGGTGAGTTTGTGCTCAGTCAATTACGACTATTAATTCATAAAGATTTGTTTGTTATTTAAAAAACCTATTCGCAAAACCATTTTCTCCCCCCATTGCCTGTGAATCCAGGGTCGTCATAACAGCATCACAAAACCATTAGGCCATCTTCAATTTAACACCATTCATTTGAATATTGCAGATGTGCTTAAACCAATTGTATTCAATGTTTAAATGCAATGTGATTGAATAATCAATCATTCTCACTGTTCCCTCCAGCCTACCTTGGAACTGATGTAGTTTAAATCATTCTGCGGTCATCTGGGGTCAGTTCCGAGGTCAAACGTGGTAATGATCCTATCCAACTAGAATTGCCTGTTATCAGGGGAATAAGTTGTGCTTTGGAGAGTAGAAAGAAATAGTGCTGGTCTTATCTGCGGGCGGATTATCTTCTGACCTGGGAAAGGAACGTTGTGTTTTTTAATTTTGTCTTTCTTAACCCCTGCTGCATCACTGCTTTCTGTTTTGCCACCTCCTCATTGTTCTCCTCCTTTCTGGAGGACACCTTGTATCAGCTGATGCACTTGTTTTATGGGGAGAGATGCATCATCCAGCTCACTTATTTAACTTCTCCAAGACAAGAAACTCTGCCACCATGAGATGCCCCCTCTAGGTGCACTGCCAACAACCAGTGACTATCACCGAGATATCCTAGTTTGTACATCAATCAAGGCTGATGTTTGAATCTGTCACTCCTTGGCATTTGGGAGTCTTCGTATAATGTTGGATTTACTCGCTTGATTTTTTGGGCAGCTTTAGTGGGATAGCAGCAGAAAACTGGCTTTGCATCTACCTTTGACCAGAAGTACAAAATGCTTATTGACTCGATGCTGTGAAGTGTTGATTACTTATAGTTTAGTGTACTTTTTTCCTTTATTCACAGTCCACTGAAGCCTGACCATGTTATCAACCCTATGCTTAGCCCTTTAGGTGTGACCTTTTAGTTATAACCCAATGGACTGCAGTTACTAAGTGCTGATGGATGTGCTCTGGTGCTTTCACTTGTTGTAGTTCAAAGAACCCTTCTATGTAAACACTGAAATCACTTTTATTTTTTAAAAACTTGTTTACATTTCTTTATGTAAAAATAATGCAATTAGGATGTTTTACTCTACCTTTTTGCTGATAGAAATAGTTCAGTTTGTACACTGTCACCTGAAGTGGGAATTGATTTCCCACCTACTGAAAAAAAATGTTGTCACCATTTAAAGAGAAACTGTCCCATCTGTTCCTTTATAGAAACCATGCACAGTTTTGTAAATTAATACAAAATGTTAGTGTAAGAACAAATTGAGATTTCAAGTACATAAAGAAATTGAAAGTGTGTGTATGCTAACACGTCTGTTTCCTTTCAAGGACATATTAAGCCAGGAGAGAAGATTTAGGCTGGGAAATTCCTCATAGCTGCTCCTGCTCCCCCGGTATTTCTTTGCCGGAAGTGCAGCGGAAACCCCGATGAAGTAACACTGGCGGAGCGGGAACAGCTCTAAGGAATTTCCTGCTAGTCTCAAGGTTAGTGACAAAGAATACTCCCGTTAACACAGAAAAACCTTGTTACGCAATGAAAGTGCATTGTTTGCATTGCATCGGCTGCTGTGTAATTATTAGTGGTGTTTTTTGTTCCAATATTGCCATTTACTTACAATCTTGTTAGTCATTCTCTCAGGAAAATTGCAGTTTACATTATTATTAATGCAGTGTCATTACCTGTTTTATTTAATACAGAACTGAGTCATGACAACTGGTCTTATATCAGTTTATATTCTGTATTTAAGATGCCATATTTGAACAGTTTTATGTGGAAATTTGTGAATTAATTGGTGAAATTGCAAATCAGTTAGTCAGTCCAATAATTCATTGTCAAGTCAAATCAATAAACTTTGTAAATCAACTCAATTTATTCATAAATGATCTATAGATCAAATGACCAATTAAACAATTAGCATGCACTTTGTAATTAATTAATTGAGAAATCAATCATTTAATTAAAATTCCAAATTTAAACCACACATTTTAGAGGCATACTGACACATGAATAATTAAGTAATATTTTATACCTTAGTAGCATTTTTGCTGGCAGTTTCAAACCAGTCTCCTGCCACAACTGCTTTATAAGGAAAAATCCTCTGAAGGAGAGGGGCATTGATCCCCGCCCCCCAAGTTTAAAAGAAATATAATTGCCGTAACCCGTTTGAGTATCTGCAGGCCTCTTGAACACTTGTTTAAAAAATATATTTTAGTAAATGTTGGTGCTCATCAAATATATGTATGTCTCTATCTATCATATATAATATGTGTCTGTGTGTGTGTACAATATCTATCCATCTATCTATCTATCTGCATGTTCTGGAGAATGGAATGATTCTCCGTTTTTGCTCAGATGCAACATAGGGCAGCTGCAGAGTGAAGACCTTCTACATTATGCCGTAACCTCAATCTCAAAAGAGTATCTGCAACTGCAGTAATGTGACATTTCTCACATTGGCCAACTTCATGCCCTCTAAATAAGATTGCCCAATTCATGTCAATTTGATGTTTGAGTTAATTTTTGATTCGACTTGGAAACTGACCTTTTTATTCTGTCTTTCTGGGCAGCATTGGGACTGAAAGGTGAAAGGGCACTTGGTAACATAGTGTTATCACCCCACCTCCAAGGTCATGCACCTTTTTCTTAAAATCTTGGAAGAATGGTTTTCTGTAAAATGTGTATGGTAAATATTTTATAGTCAAATTTGGGAAGTGCTTGGAACCATAAATATTATTTAATTCTTAATTTTGTCCACATTGCTGGAGGAAGAAAATGTGCAATGTTTCAGTTCATGTCAAATGATGCCTTTCATTTTGAGATCCTACATTCCTAACAGCATTGATACCCACAATCCAACGTCACATGCTATGAGTCTAAACTTGACAACTGTAAATTAAATGTTTCATATCTGGGCTGCATAAATAAACAGCAAATACATTGTACTACATTCTAGGGATGCATTTTTAATATGATCTTGTGATTTTTTTTAAACAAAGTGAAATGCCATGTTCTTCAAGATGAGTAAGAAATTACTTAATTTTATTGATGGTTTAATCTAGTGTGTGTATCTGCAAATAGATTATAGATCTAAAGTTTGTTGGCCCCAGTAAAGCAGTGGTCCAAACCGCAGAGATTTGTTTGCTGGTTCACAGTTAGTTTTTGTCAGCAGACCCCCATGTTCATTTTTACAAGCATCATTTCACATTATTAGAACGGAGTGAACATTTCCTGATCTTCATTGTATGAGCACTAGAACACTTGAGCTATTTCTGCCATGCAACTTCAGATATTGATATTTCAGTAAGGATTTATATGGTTAGGATTTTTGTATATCAGGATGGCTACACTTCGAAAGTAAGTTGCAGTGTCATCTTGGCGTTAATAAAGAGAGTTTCTATTAACTCCCAGGTCTAAGTTTCTGGACTTTAATTTAAAAATCGCAAGGTAAGTATGGATAAAGAAGGCCAATTGGCCCATCTTAGTTCATATATCCAGAAATTTCCTAAAGATGTTCTCTTTTCCCCCCCCCCCCCCTCCCCACCCCATTTCAGCATTCAGTTGTTTCCTAAAAATTATTCCAAGGTTTTTTGCCTCTACTACTCTTCCTCGAAGTCTATTTCATGCGTTGATGACTCTTTGAAGAAGAATTTCCTGATATCTGTCCTAAATTTGCCTTTTACTGGTTTGAATCTGTATCAATGTCTTACTCTCGCAATTTAAATTAAAGTGGTATTCCAGTTTTACCTTTTCCATCCCCTTAACTATGCTATTTATTCGGATGCCTCCTTTCCAGGCCGAAAAGCCTCAGTTTCTCTAGTCTTTGCTCCTAACACAGACCTTTGACATTAAGGATCAGCCCCATGGCTCTTTTATGCACTTGATTGTCTCCCCTGTATCTTGGCAACTAGAACTGGACACAGAACTCGAGGTGCGATCTGACCAGAGCACTGTACAGATTAGTCACAACTTCCTCAGACTTGCATTCCACAGTTTTTGGCTATATAGTTCAACGTTCTATTTGTTTTGTTGATTGCTGCTCTGGATTAGTTGGACATGCTGCATGTTGAGTCTGCTAAGATTCCTAGATCTCCTTCAACTTCATCCATAGCTATTTCAAGACCATCCATGGAATACGTGTTTTGCTTATTTTTCCTTCCTATGGGTGATACTTGACATTGGTCTGAATTAAAGTTCATTGACTGTTGTTCGGCCCACTTGGATATTTGTCCAATTTGTTTAATCTCTCTTGACTGCCAAATTTTCTTAAATTCCTCAGCGTTTTTTCTAGAATCTCCCGTTTGCATCTAATCCTTTATTCCACTTACTCCATGCAATTCAGTTGATTTTTTTTTATGCCCCTAATTGTATCAAGTCATATGATCAGTGGTTACAGCAAGGAAAAATGCAAACACCGGTTAGAAAGACCCCATGTTTTAGAATATACCTGCTTCATTATTGGACAATAGAGAGTGAACAATGAAGATGGGCAAAAGGTAAGGACAATAATGAAAGAAATGAGCAGCAAGTGGAAGGGAATTGGGAGGGGAAGAAAAGCTTGAAAGGTGTATTCAAAAAGATTTTTAAAATTGATTAGAAATTAAAAGAAGAAAAGGGAAACAACGAGAGAAAGGAAAAGCCTGTTTATGTATTCAAAAGGTTATGATGCAGTAAAGATATAGCTGAGTTTGCAATATATTTACAAATGGTTCTAGTTATTGACCCCCTTTCCAAGTAAAAATGGAATACAAAAATATAGCTGCTTGCATTCATAAATTTTTTCAACCAAGTTACTACAGCAAATAAGATAATGTACACCATCTTAATTTTCTGGCCCTGTAGTTTTTACATATTATAATTTTGTCAATTTTATACATCACTGATCTTCAATATTGTTAGATAATACCATGTCAAAATATTAACGGCAAGATAAACATCATGATTTGAAACCTAAATTATGAGCACAAAAAATTGTGTATTTTTATGGTAGAATTTCATGCCATTTGGTCACACGGGGATTGCATACTTTGGATTGTAGGTATTGTCAAACTTGACAAAAGCATTTTTTGGATTCATAGATTGAGTTTATACTTTTCCTGTACCTTTAATGCAGCCTTGCCGTGTGGGACACACTGCACAGCTATTCTTTTAGCACTGGGCAGTATTGTTCACAATACGGTTTGGCAAACTTCTAACCTTACACCTAGGAAGACAGATTTTCTGGATATTAAAAATAGCGTGGCAGAGAAATGGAAGACTTATTTGAGATGTCCTTCAGTTTTAGAGAAGGTAAAATGACCTTCGTAATATCTGTAGGGATCCTAAAGTACTTGTTCTCTGCATCCCACTTGCCAATTAGTAAAGAAACAACTTGCATTTATTTGACATCTCACATCCTCAGGACATCCCAAAGTGCTTCAGAGCCAATGAAGTACTTTGAAATGTAGTCACTGTTGCAATGTAGGCTAATGCAGCAGCCAATTTGCACACCGCAAGGTCTCACAAACAGCTAGGAGATAAATGACCAGATAATCTGTTTTGGTGACATTGGTCGAGGGATAAACATTGGCCAGGACACTAGGAAAACTCCCCTCCTTTTCTTCGAATAGTGCAATGGGACCTTTTACATGCACCTGAGAGTGCACTAGGTTTCAGTTTAACATCTCATCCAAAAGATGGCACTTCCAACAGATCAGCACTCCTTCGGTACTGCACTGATATGTCAGCCTAAATTATGTGCTCAAGTCTCTGGAGTGGGGCTGAATCAGGCGAAAAGTGCTACCTCTGAGCCACGGATGACACTTAGTAACAGGACAGATGTAGATCTGGTGATGTAGTGGTTGTACTGTACTCTTTCCTTATGGTTAAATGTGCTGTAGAAAAGAACTGACACATCTTCTAATCCTCCTTAGATATGGGGGCGGTGCCAGAGAGACTGAAGGATTGCAAATATTACACCCCTGTTCAAAAGGCGGGGGGGGGGGGGAAGAGAGTGATAAATGCAGCAATTACAGGCCAGTCAGCCTAATGTCGGTGGCGGGGAAACTTTGAGACAATAATCTGGGACAAAATTAATTGGCACTTGGAAAAGTATGGGCTAATACATGAAAGTCCACACGGATTTGTTAAAGGAAAATTGTGTTTAACTAACTTGTTTGAGTTCTTTGATGAAGTAATGGAGAGGGTTGATGAGGGTAGTGTGGTCAATGTTGTGTATATGGATTTTCAAAAGGCATTTGATAAAGTACCACATAATAGACATGTTAGCAAAATTAAAGCCCCTGGGATTAAAGGGACAGTGGCAGCATGGATACAAAATTGGCTAAAGGACAGAAAGCAGAGAGTAGTGGTGAACTGTTGTTTTTCAGGCTGGAGAGAAATATACAGTGGTGTTCCCCAGGGGTCAGTATTAGGACCACTGCTCTTTTTGATATATATTAATGACCTGGACTTGAGTATAGAGGGTATAATTTCAAAGTTTGCAGGTGACATGAAACTCAGAAATGTAGTAAACAATGTGAAGGATAGTAACAAACTTCATGAGGACATAGACCGACTGGTGAAATGGGCAGGCACATGGCAGATGAAATTTAATGCAGAGAAGTGTGAAGTGATACATTTTGGTAGGAAGAATGAGGAGAGGCAATATAAACTAAAAGGTACAATTTTAAAGGGGGTGCATAAACAGAGAGACCGGGGTGGGTGTATGTACAAAATCTTTGAAGGTGGCAGGATAAGTTGAGAAGACTGTTTTTAAAAAAAATCATATGGGATCCTGGACTTTATTAAGAGGCATAGAGTACAAAAGCAAGGAAGCTATGCAAGACCTTTTATAAAACACAGGTTAGGCCCCGAGTATTGTGTTCAATTCTGGGCACCACACTTTAGGAAGGATGTCAAGGCCTTGGATAGCATGCAGAAGAAATTTACGAGAATGTACCAGGGATGAGGGACTTCTGTTATGTGGAGAGACTGGAGAAGCTGGGGTTGTTCTCCTCATAACAGAGAGAGTTAAGGGGAGATTTGATAGAGGTGTTTAAAATCATGAACGGTTTTGTAAGAGTAAATAAGGAGAATTTTTTTTTACGCTGTTGTTATGATCTGGCATGCGCTGCATGAAAGGGTGTTGGAAGCAGATTAAATAGTAACTTTCAAAAGGGAACTGGATAAATGCTTCAAGGGAAAAAATTTACAGGCCAAGGGGAAAAAGCGGGGGAATGGGACCAATTGGATGACTCTTTCAAAGAGCCGACACAGGCACAATGGGCCGAATGGCCACCTCCTGTGTTGTACCATATTATGATACTACTTGTATTGTTGGGATATATGTATAAATATAAATAAAAATTTGGCCTACAATAAAGGTATTGACCATTATGATAAATTTATAGCACCAAGCAGAAAATGTTCTAGGAGCTGCTCATTGGCATTTCCTCGGTATGTTGTTGACCTGACCTGCAATACATTTTTCTCTTGGAGAACCAGGGACACTCTTCTAAGTAATGTAAATGGGCATGGTTACAATATTATGGTACTCCATTTTATTGGAAACTGTCAACTAAAAAGAATTGTATTATTGTAGGCCATGCTGCCACAACAGGTTTATGCATTGATCTGCTCTGCAATTGAGTAATGGGATGCAAGTTCTCCTAAATGAGATCGATGAAGACTTAAGTTTTATAAGACTTTACTTTCTTTCGTACATCTGTTTGAACATTGTTCTGATTTCATCAGTTGCAGGGGACTCTTCGCTGCTGAAATTGGGAACCCAGTATGCCATAAACTATCATGTCGACTAAGAATTTCCACTTCCTGACCTGACGGTCAAGACAACCTTGTCGGACCAAGTGACACTGTTGATAGAGGTTCAATGATTTGGTGTTACCCTTATCCTGAGTTTACTATGTACTCTTATTGTACAGTTTGGATATATTTAATTATGATGTCATGGCCCATGTTGAAGATTGATGGTCACCCAGGAAGAGAATTTTGTAGTTTCTGTGCTGCATGCAAGTGGCTAAAATGATAAATAATTTGTCTCATTTGCAAAAGTGTTTTCAAGTTATAATTTATAAAATTTGCAAAAAGCTTAAAGAAATTCAAGATCTTTTTAGCACATAGATTTGTAGGCATTTCATTCCAGTGAAGAGTATATCAGGTACATGGAGATAAATGATATAGGACGGCGACATAAAGCTATTCAGAGTCTTGTATAGATTTCATGGAGCCAAATGGAGAGAAAATATGTTAGGATACTTTAGCAATGTTTGCAATTGAGCTGGTCAAATCAAGTGACAAAACACCAACACTGCAACTAGTTGTCTGGTTGCCTAATTTTGAATGGTTTAGATATTTCCTTTAGTATATTATTCAAATGTCTGTTGGACTTTTCAGTATACTGACCATGTTAGGCACTGCTGTGGGAGAAGGAAGAACTCGGTAAGAAATGGAAACTTAGGAAGAACGAGAGAAGACTGTTTCCTCTGCCTGAAGTGCTGCTAATAGTAGAAGACCAAATGAATTTCAAGATTATCCAAAGTTTCTACGAGGTCCATAGAATAAATGCAATTGGTGGTGATTTTATGAAGTTCCACTCAAAACTGCAATCTTTAGCTTGCAACTGTAGTGTTTAAAGCGACTTTGGTACTCCTGATGGAATAACAGCAGCTTGTGTAATAGCCTCTGTATATTTGTGCCATTCCCTATTTTATTTTGAGTATTACTTTGTGCATAGTGGTGAAGAAGTTAATTATTACAGCAATTGTGTTCCCTCCTAATGCAATGTCCTCTTCAGCCAGCGGCTTCCGCCTCTTTGTACCACCAGTCATAGCATTCTAAGTCAGTCTTCTGGCTGAAGTGTGTCTCATCTGTCAACATGTTTCTATAAAGCTCGTGTTCTGATTGCCTGCTGTACTTGAGTGCCAAAAGAATATAAATGTTTGTTAGTCTTCAAAATAAGATGTTAGCTAACCATTAAGTATGGGTCTGGTCTATTTTGGAAGCATTTTGTTCATGGTTAAATAGATTAGATATTTAAAAACACTTGTGTGCTCTGCTGAACATTGAGCTTTCTTAATGCTTAATAACAGTCATGTATTCTTGCATTTCAAATCTGTGAACCATGATGCAGTTTGCTTAGACAAGAATGGGAATAATGCCAAGGGATATGTTGGCAAAAATACCAGTTGCATGGTGGGTTTTCTCTTGTTTTCTGCCAAAGTCTGTGCTCTGCTTACAAACATTAATGTGATGCTAATGTGTTAAAATGTAAGCTATTGCAATGTTACATTTATTTATTTGAAGTTTTCTTTTTTAAAATAAATTAGTTGGTTTTATATTTAAAAACAAACCACTTTCTGGAATTTGTTTTGCTGCACAGTGCACTCTCTTGCCCAATCAGGATTTCCTTCCTCAGCAGGGGGTTACTGCAGCCAGACTTGGACCACTGCAGTTACTTGACCATTGTCGATTCGACTTTTTCTTACGTGCTTGCTATTTCTTTACTGCAGTGAAAATGTGGATGTCTACTGCCTTCATATCGCTGAGGACGATGGAGAAGTCGATGGAGATTTTCCACCATTAGATTCCAATGAGCCTATTCACAAGTTCGGCTTCAGTACGCTGGCACTAGTTGAGAAGTACTCACCGCCTGGGCTGGCAACGAAACAGTCTCTCTTTGTTCGGATGTAAGTTTTTTTTTAAAATTAACCTTTTATTTCAACTTGGACATATCTTTCCTACTGTATTTTATTAAGAGAACATTACAGAATGCAAATCCATTTTAATAGGTTTGATAAATTTTCATTAAGCATTTTAACTTCTGTGTTTAACCAGTTGACTGATGTTCTACCATGTGTGAAATTTTGTTTTTAGAAATAGCAGTTAATATAATAGAACATTTTTATTATCTGTACAGAACCTTGTGCAAATTTCCTAATGATCAAAATAACTTACGATAAAAACAGCAATACAATATGCATTATATATTTTAAATTGTTTAATCTGGGGGTTACATTCCATGCAGGACTGATTTGTGTGTTATTTTGCAATGAATTATAATTGCATAGGTTTCCTTTGCAATGTTTATTTTATACCATTCTTATTTCTTGAAATATTGGCGAATTCTTTTAAATTCATGTTTAACGGTCAGCAGACAACTGTACAAATTTCTATGGCCATGGTTTCTTAAAGATTTTAAAATAATCCTTCTCGTTTGACTCTCCGATTGCAAACTCAAAACAAAGATCAATATTTGCTGCAATTTTAGTTGTCCATGTTGTTGGGTCATGCTTTTATATAACTACCAAGTATTCATGTCAGTTTTAATTCTACATAAGGTCTTTGGAATACCTTGGTTAGAACTACAACGTTAATGTTACAAACGTAGTAAGAAACGACCGTCTATTGGTAAAGTAAGAGTAGCGTACACTCAAAATATGTTTGTATATAATTGACTCTTCACTGATATAAATCTATATTTAGGATTGAACAGAATGCATCCTCGATTGTATTAGTTTAGTTTTGTTAGTAGCGCTGCTGTTTTTTCTCTACCTGCGTGATATTCTGTGAATGAAAAATCTGAATACATATAACTCAATACAAATATTAGCAGATTTGTGCAATTGTCAGTAATCAACAAAGATAACCTTAACTTAACTAGACTATAATCAGAACTTTATGACATATTGACTCTATTCTAATGGGCCAGTGGAAATGTTACTACTGCTTGTTGCAATACAGATGTCTTTCACCTCTAAGCTTGGAGTCATCAAAGTAGAATCCTTTGAGTGCAGGGGTGCTATTTGTACCTATGTGTAACTTTTATCTTCGTTTTTTAGTGATAGGGATAATGAGCACTTTCAGGGCATTCAAAACCTGGAAAATGTATCCAATACAAAAACTGTATGAAGCTGGTTTTAAAAAAAGAAAATAAGCTTGAGAAAATTTATTTTTTTGAAGATTCAACAAACTTTAATCTGCCTTTACTGATGTATCAATGTAACCTAGAAGGCTAGATAAATCTCAGTATTCCAGTACAGTATTAACAATGTGGGAAATACCAGTTGTAAATTTTTTTGCAGGCAAATTATGTGCAAATAGGGAGATGCTTTAGGGTGACTGTATTTGTTCCAACAATTCATTTACTTAATACCCTTGGGATTAACTAAATTTATTTTGTTGCTCCAGTACTTTTTTTGCTTCATAATTTTTATTGGTCATCTTTCTTTTGAGAAATTAGATACTGTAGCTGTAAAATCTTTCATTGAGCCAAAGTGCTTTGTTAATGCCTTGTACTGTGTACCGGTATTTGATCTGGCTGCGTGCCAGCTGCAGATCTTGCCCTTTACATTTTTAGAGCATTACAATAGTTTGTTATTTTAAATCCAGATTGTTGTTCCAGTCAGAAATCTTACATATGGACTTAACATAGATTTAGTATAAGTAAAACTGACATGGTTTCCTTTTTGGCAGGAGATTCTGTCTGGAAAAAGATTTTTTTTTCAGAATTTTACATTTCAGGAAATTTGGAGAATGATGTGCAGATGCATCTGTACAATGCTCCGAAATGACACATAGGACTAGTCTAGTCTTTTTCATGTTTAAATTGAAATGAAGAATACAAAAATAAAAAGAGGGGGGAATACAATAACTTTTGGTCAAAGGAAAAACCCCTGGGTCTAGAAATGTGAAAACAATGCTTTTGATCATATTGAAGCAGTGGGGTCAAAAAATGTAGAGAACGTTGTTTAACCTATGACAGGATAAGCAGTTCCCTGCCCACGCCCCCCTCCCCCCCCCCTCGGCCCCAATCCAGATCGAAAAAAGAATTGAATGGTGACAGTAACAACCACTTTCACACTTCCCTGACAAAATTAGGTTGTATATTGTACAGTACTGTAAACGAAACCTCCCAAAATGGTGCCCATGTTGTACTGACAAAATTTGTGTGGACACAAATCTCAGGACTTGAAAGGATGTGAAGTTCATGTTGCTTTTCTAAAGCTTAACTTCCAGTTATTGAAATTGAGTTCACATGCTCCCTCCACCCCCTTTTTTTAAAAGTACAAATAAGGAATTTGCTGACTATAGTCAAGTATGTATTACACAGACCTGCTGGATAGTTTTTAAAGTTATATATGACAAGAATAACGTTCACAAGCTGCATACATATCCAATTCAATTAGACCATTTTTTTGTTTTCACCATGGTCTTCTATAAAAGAAAATACTAGCGGTCAAACTCATTTGGATGTGGTTCCTGATGACTTTCAGCATTGTAGTTCCAGGAGAGCTAACAGAAAATTGCCCTCATCTGCAGTTTGCTGGAAGATAGGCAAGAGGGAAGTGATTGCTAGTGAAACTGCAATCAAGGACCGGCCTTTGAAGGGAGTTGTGGGGAAAATGCTATTTATGATCGTCAGATTCTTGGGAAAGCATTGTGATGAGGCACAACAGGAAAGAGTTGTTGCTGGATGTGCACTCCAGGAATTGACTGGTCTCCTTTTGTGTTTTTAATATTTTAAAGAGTTTTAAAACAAATAATTTATTTTTTAATTTTGATACAATAGATTAGATAATTGTGTTTGCGAGTGCGTGTGGTGGGGGGATTTCTCCTCCTTTGGGGGCAAAGGAAGGAGAATGTGAGCATTCCTTAACCTTTAAGAGGGCATTAGGTCTGGTGAGTAGTTTCGTTCTGAAGCAATAGATCAAGTACATGACTTATTTATCTTGCATCATACTGATCCTGTTAATTGTTTTTTTTAAAAGTACCCAACTCCAGTAATGCCATGATACTAATTAGTTTTCTATTGCACCCTTCCAAATTTTAATTCTGTGATCACAAAATGTTAAATAACTTAAAAATCAAGTTTACTCAGTCCTCTTGACTAAGGGGTCAGTAGTGTATTATTAAGTTGTACAAGTAGTTACCTGTCTGGCTAACGTGAGTATAGGAACAACTATCGTGGAGCCAGGCAGTTATTTAAAACATCAGGGCCTAGGATGTACAGACTTCAGTTGATATTGCATCATGTCATTATCTACATACAATGCTGATTAAAATGCAAATGGTACTTATTATTAATATACAACTATAGAGGACATTAGATTCCTATTATGTCAAACATTTAGAAATCTAGCCAACTGATAAAACAAAATGCTTTACATCTTTGTCAACCAACAGTTATACATTGTTCAGCTGAAGGATATAGTTTCCATTTTTTTTACATTTCTCCCAAATTGTTCTTACTGGTTCAAATGCCTTTTTGCGTCATTCTATTTTCCTCCTGAGACTTTCCTTAGCAACTGATTCCAAATAAACTAGCTCGAGTAAATTTGTTTGCCCCAATGGAATCTATTACTTCTTATTCCTAAACTGCCGGATCTATATGCATCATTTTACTTCAGATTGGTGGAGCAAGGAATAAAAATGAGGTGGCAGAGTTGGCTACTTCAAAAATACAAGTGGGAAAGGAGGGATTAACTGAAATAACTTAAACATTCAAGTTCAGATTGTTTCTGGGATACCATTTCAGTAGGAAGTATTTCAACAGAAGCCGATGGGGAAAATGTCAAGAGTTAAATTTGTGCCAATGAAAACTATTACCCACTTGAGTTTGTAAGCAAAGCTCAGTGGTTGTCAGCAGAAGTAGTTCTTGGTGTGTGTTTGATGCCTAGCTTAATGTGGTTGTCTGTGCAAGATGTTGGTTATCATGACTGGTAAATAATTGAGTTTGAATAGGGAGAGAGCCCTCATTATCCTCCACCTGTGCCCAGCTGGAGGGGAGGGTTGAGATAAAGCCATTAACTGTCTTTTACTGGCACCACAAAGAGCTCAAATACATCTGTGTCTTATTTTCTTTTCTGGCACAATCAGTCGAGCAAGCTAAGCAGGCATGACCAAATTTGGCAAGTTCTGTGGACTTTGGCAAAGTAATGCAGTAGTGTTTTTAAGGAACAGTCTGAGAGCAGTTACTTTGGCTCCTGTATGCCATCATTAGTGTATTGAGTGCTTTGTTTAAAACCAGTCCATTTTGTGGAGGGAAGTGTGTTGAATCAAGTATAGGTTTTCCTGATGAAATGTGTTTTAACAAGTTTTTTTTTCTTTCATCTTACTATTTAAAAAGGCCTGTTATAACCACATTTTCCATAGTGATCACAATGCTGACTGGAAGTGGCATTGATTTTTTAGTATATTCCTAGGAGTATGAGTAGTGTTAACTTAAAATAGTGTAGAAATAGGCAATTGCTGTAATTACATTATATTAACTTCATACTTAAACAAATCACTTTTTAAATACAAATAAAGTGCACATTTATACTTTTGGCCAAATGTAAAATGTTGAGGCTTTTGATGAGCATATGTAGAATATAATTGGTATTGGACAGAGCAAGAATGTATGGCCCATGTTTGTTCCAGTGAATAGTTTATATCACAAAAATGATCCTAGTAATTTCTGAAGACAGAAATAAAAAGATATGAATTTAGTTTGTCTGTTTTCTTAATAGAACCTTTTGTCTGATGTGTGTGAAAAGAAACTGGATTTAGTGATTGATGACCATCTTGTGAAGCTGATTAGAAATGCAATAAATCTGTAAACTAGTATGTATTCTTGAATAACATCTGATAAGTCTCTAAATCCAAAATCAAAACAGAAAATTCTGAAGACAAAAGGTTGGGAATGCACAACAGGTTAGCCAGCATTTGAGGAGAAATGTCGGTTAAATGTTGTGATGAAAGGTCACATCCAAAATATTAATCTGGCTGCCTCTTCCAGATGCTGACCGACCTGTTGTGCATTTCCAGCATTTTCTTTTTTAAAATTATTTTATCATGTTTGTTGTAGCTTAAATTATGGATGTGGTTCCAAATATCATTACTGTGATGATGAACATCCGTTTGTTTTTCTTCTGTGAATTGTCATTTCTGATTTTCAAATTAATTAATAGCTGGCAGCAGGTGTGTGATATTCTAGCATTCACTGGAAGGCAAGCTTAAAGTTTTACCACGAGTAAGTCATTCCTAGAACAGCTCATTAATGAATGAACATTCCAAGTATGCTTTTAGTTCATGTGACTGTCCTTTTGGGAGGGGGGATAGGTGGGTTGTCTTTGGCATTGAGATGGCTGTAAGATAGAAGATTGGAACTCAATTAACCCTCTGTGGCAGACTCAATAATCCGATCTGATACCTCCACCAGGCAAATCCTCAATACTCTAGAGCACTATTGATTGTCCAGCCAGCTTAGCTTATTAATGGGACCTGGAAGGGTAGACATGTTACTGGGAGCTGGGATTTTTCCCACTTGGTTCCAGATTACTACAGCAACAATAACTTGCATTTATATAGCGCCTAAAACATCCCAAGGCATTTCACAGGAGCGTTAATCAAACAAAATTTGACACCAAGCCACATGAAATATTGGGACAGGTGACCAAAAGCATGGTCAAAGAGGTAGATTTTAAGGAGCTTCTTAAAGGAGGAGAGAGGTTTAGGAGGGAATTACAAAGCTTAGGGCCCAGGCAGCTGAAGGCGCGGCCGCCAGTGGTGGAGTGATTAAAATTGGGTATACGCAAGAGGCCAGAATTGGAGGAGCACAGAGATCTTGGGTTGTAGGACTGGAGGAGGTTACAGAAATAGGGAGGGGCGAGGCCACAGAGGGATTTGAAAACAAGGATGAGAATTTTAAAATCGAGGCGTTGCTGGACCGGGAGCCAATGTAGGTCAGCGAGCACAGGGGTGATGGGTGAACAATTCAATGCACTAATGTGTATGGTGGTCCTGCCTGGAAAAACAACAGAAAGCTTACCCGTGTTCTTCATGGCTTTAGCTGGCTATTACTGCCAACTGTTGGGGATTCCTAAGCCCTAATTCTTGCCAACTTGCACCTAAGCTCTCTGAACTTGGTTAAGTTGCTTGTCCCGTGGCGGCAAGTGTGTACACTCTACGTTGAATGTACAAAAATTGTACCTCCTGTAGATTTCTCTTTGGGCCAGAATTTTCTGTCAAAATAACGGCAAGGCTATTGGCGCTTGCCGTTATTTATGGGTAAAAGAGGAGCGGTTAAATGTGAGTATCCAGAAGTTGCTGTCCGAGTTGTGCTGCTCCGCCATTAGGTTCACGAAAACGGCATCTCACCCTTAGCCTCGCCATTTTTCTTTATAAGGAACTTGCTGTATTTGCTCATTAATTGCCCATTAAACTCGCCACAGAAAGGCAAGACTTGTCATTACAATTGTAAGTACCCTTTTAACAACGTGATAAGTGTTAATGACTGCCAATCAACCTCTCTGGCACTGAAAATTAATTATTACAAATGTGGAGTCTCATTCCTTCAGGCTTTGAATTTTTTGGGGAGATTTTAAAAATGTCAATTTTTAAAAAACAAATTTTCCTTTCTGTCTTTCTCTCAATCCAACCTTTCCTTTCCTCTCTTTATTTCTCTTTCTGTACCTGATTTGACATTGTATTCACCCCCTTTAATTCACCCTCCTTCTCAGTCCTTCCTATGTTTTATTTCCCAATCCTTAAATCTCATTGGTTAAGGAGATATCCTGTTGGTTGCCCTGTTTCCCTCGCTGCGCCGTTACCACCTCGCACTTTCAGCAACTTCGTGGGCAAAAATGATTTGAGCTGAAGGACAAATCTAACTGATGGCAAATGCCATTAGATGCCCTACCACAGCAAATTCTGGCCCATTATTTTGATTTGGAGATTCTTGAGCATGGTGATGGATTTCCATGCAAGTCCGATACTCTGCTGACCAACAAAAATTTGTTTCAATGAAAGACTATCATAATTTCCATGCGTTAACTGTCAGCTTTGCTCAGTTGATAGCTCACTTTACTGTGGGTCAGAAAATTGTATTTTGAACCCCAGATCAGAGCTTAAGGCAATAATCTAAGATAACAATCCAATGTCGTTCTGAGGGAAAGAGACATTAAACTGAAGTTCTGCCTGCATTTTCCAGTTTTTAAGTGGATGTTAAAGATTCCATGGCACTATTCAGAGAAGAGCAGAGTACCTCTGGTACCCTGGCCAATATTCCTCCTTCAACCAATGCCACCAAAAAAGAATTAACTGGTCAACTTTTCTGGCGCAGAAGACATTACAACTGTCACTGCAATTCAAAAAGTAATTGGTCCTATGAAGCACTTTGAGATGTTTTTCTGTAAAAAGTGCTATATAAATACAATTATTTTTCTATCTCATTTAGTGATCAGATCTCCTCGAAACAATGGGAGGTACTTGAACTTGGTGAAAGAGAAAGTAATAAGACAACCAGCAGCACCAGGGAGAGACTGCGTCAATCTTTGATTGCTGTATGCACGTTTAAAGTACGTCATGCAATGTGGACCAAAGATACTGAGCAATCACTATCTTTTAAATACACAATCTTCAATTGCATTGCAGGAACACCACTCATGAAACAGCTTCTAATCCATTAGAGAATAGTCGATGTGCAATTACTTGTTTGTACCTGGGAATAGCCAGTTCCGGAAGGGAAGCATGCTTCCAGAATACGTTTTTGTATTTCATTGTTTTTCTAATTTACCCATTCCACTAGCCATTTCTTCACCTGTGTCACACATCATTCAGAGACACAATAACTTACCATAAAGTGGTATGCAAAAATGGCCGGGGTGACTCATCTGCTGTTTGTATTTTAAGAAAAGAACCCTGAGAAAGTAACATTACTTGTGTTTGCTGCTTCACCCAACTGTCTCAACCAGTATCAGGAACTTGACATACATGTAATCATAGCTGCCAAAATGTATTTCCAAACTAACTTTGTTAATAGTGAAGGTATCTAAGTATGTTAATTTAAGATAATATTTTTTGCATAAAACTGGATTTAATGTTTCGCATAACCTTTCATATCCTCCGTATCATCATATAAGAGCACACCTCAAATCATACTAATCTGCCTTCTATTGAGAATATAACGCCTTTTAATGTTCTCAAGAAGACCTAAAGCACTTCACAGCCAATGACGTGTAGAAGTCACTGTCATGTATGCAAATATGGCAGCAAGGTCAAGCAAACAACAATGAGATAAATGATAAGTAAGTGGGTACTTGGGGTGAAAGTTCACAGCCTCATCCTGCTGAGCTTCAAAGTTCCATTCGCTCACACTTCTGCTTTGACCCAAAGTTCACTTCCAAATGGTGAATCATTCACCGGTAACTATAGCTTCAAAGATTGCATTGCAAGATGATAAACAAGCTTCATTACATCTGTGATAAACCAAAAATGGGATTTAATTTTATAAAATGTTCAAGCTTGGCAATAATTTTAAGAAAACAAATAAAGTAGGTATTTGAAGTTTATAGTTTGACAGAAAACTAGAATCCCACTTACTATTACACATTTGAATTACATAATTTACAGTTACAGGTAATTGGACAGAATGGTAGCATAATATTTTCTATTTTTTTTAATGTTGACAGCATAATATCTTTCATGTTGGCTTATTACAATCGTAACTTTTTTGTTGCATTTTGTGGCAATTTCCTTGTATGTTATTTTCATTTTACTCCAATAAACCCTGCCACCCTGGATCTGCTGCTGAAGCTGTAGAGGAAGATGGAGAGCACAGTTACCTCAGAATGATCACTATCATTAACATTCACGGGTGGTTCACTTATCATTTCTGACTGCAGAGACATGGCAGCCTTTATGAAACGTCTGCAGGTGTAGCAAGATGATACATATAACATTGTGCCACAATGGATTTATGTATTCAGTTACAAAAGAAAAGTCTAATGAAAAAATACAGACGGTAATTCTTTATTCCCGCACCACACAATTTGTCAGTAATGTCCTTAGAAGATAAGCACTGGGGTTTTTTTTGTTGCCTACTTTAACCCTGTCACCCAGGTGTTTTTAAATGGGGCCACATCTTTTGCCCTGGGATTTACTGGTATATCTAGGCTGTTTCAAAGATCAGAAAAACACACATATATCGAATGAAGCTGAGAATTATTTCCAGGAATCAAGGAAATAATGAGTGGGTGCACAGAAGACCCTCGTAGTGCTGCTTCCCGGATAAGGGCCCACATCAGCATCCGAAACAATGTGAATAGTAATCTTTTTTTGTCTTGACCACTTCTGTCCCACGTAACTGGTCTTTTTATTGCCCACACATGAAAATAAGTAATGTAAGCCTGTGAAAATAAATCATTATCTCAATGTTCAAGCCAGCTGTTAAAGATGCTGGCCTGACTTACTGTAGAAAAGTCACTGATGAAGAATATTTCTTCTCCTGGGGTCAGTTACATAGGTCCACTGATGGGGATCCCTTCAATGTTGTATCACTGGAGCTGAGTTTAAATCAGGGCCCCAATTGGATATTCAAATAGGATTCTCCTCAATGGGTGAACTTTTGCCTGTTTACATTTGAGCATATAACCTAGCCTGATACTCCAGTGCAGGATTGTGGGAATGCTGCGTTGTTGGCGGTGTAAAACCAAGGCCAGAATCTGTTTGTTTCAATAGTTTAGGTGGAATTTAAAGATCTATTGGCACTATTCAAAGAAAAGCAGGAAGTTCTTTTGGTGTCCTAATCAATATTCCTTCCTCAACTACTACCAAAAACAGATTATTCATCTCATTGTTGTGCTCAGAATGTCCAGAGCATTTACCCACAAGTTACTGCATTTCAAAGTAATTCTATGTATGTGAGACATCTGAGAGATTTAATGTCCATATATAGGGAGAGGTTGGATAGACTGAGACTTTTTTCCCTGGAGAGTAGGAGGTTTAGGGGTGATCTTATAGAAGTCTATAAAATAATGAGGGGCATAGATAAGGTAGATAGTCAAAATCTTTTCCCAAAGGCAGGGGAGTCTATAACAAGGGGGCATAGATTTGAGGTGAGAGGGGAGAGATACAAAAGGGTCCAGAGGGGCAATTTTTTCACTCAAAGGGTGGTGAGTGTCTGGAACGAGCTGCCAGAGGCAGTAGTAGAGGCGGGTACAATTTTGTCTTTTAAAAAGCATTTGGACAGTTACATGGGTAAGATGGGTATAGAGGGATATGGGCCAAGTGCAGGCAATTGGAACTAGCTTAGTGGTATAAACTGGGCGACATGGACATGTTGGGCCGAAGGGCCTGTTTCCATGCTGTAAACTTCTATGATTCTATTCTATATTTTTCTAAAATAATTTTCGATCATTTGCCCCACTGTGAATTAAGGTTTAAACCCCCACTGCATTCTTTACTCTTTTTTTCTGGTCTCACTGATGTGCTAACTGCAGTTGCTGATGTTTACTTTGATTCTCTTCGTGGCAGCATGGCTGAAATCAAGAGCGTTCAGACATTAACTCACCTCCCATTATTTTGTTGAGCAGAATGTTAGGGCTCCACAGCACTGTACTCACGTTCTTGTATATTCTGTTTTTAGAAACAGATACATTTGTATGACATTGCAACTTGAATAAACTGTTATTTCTATCATGAGAGGAACCACAGGGGTCTTCAATCATTGTGAAATAACTTCTGCAATCATCTGTAATCAGTTGCAACCCAACCTGTGATCATCTGTGCATATATTATAAGTATTAATGCAAGTAATCTTGAACAGTAAGATTATGACAAATATTCAGTTCAAGAGCCTTGATGCTGAAAATTTTCCTATCATCCAGTATTGCTAGTCTGCCTGCAAGAAGTAATTAGGGATGTCATAATCCATAAAATGATGACGACAACTCATAAGTAATCAAATTAAGGGGTGCAGATGACCTCATAATCTCAAAGCATTTGTCAACTGTTGGTTATCTGAACCCTATGTTTGGATTACTGCTTCATATTCACTTGTAGATATCAGATATTATTCATAATGTGCACCAAATGAAGAATTTTTATTTTTAAAATTATTTTCCTTATTGCCGCAGCAGTTGTTATTTCCAGAGATTCCTGATGTAAGTTTGAAATAACTTAAAGCAAAGGATATTGCTAAGTTTCTGATTCAGAACCTTGAAAGTGTATTACACATGATGGGACATGCATTTTATCTTATTTGGGATTGTGGGGGGTGGCTGCAGAATTGTTTTGATAGACTGGAGGAAAATTAGCTATCAGCTATATTCTAATATTACATTGCAAAATCCACAGTTACACTATCTCTTTCATTATAGTGATAATTGTGAATCATAATTGTTATGAAAATGATCATAATTGAGACATTTTATAAGCCCATAAACTTGTATTTCTACAGTGCTATCTGTCTCATAGGATGCACTGTAAGTCCTTACATGCCATCTGAATTTTTAGTTTGCAGGATTCTTGTGTTTTGTAATGGTATGGATTTTACATTTAACAAGCAATGGAGAAAGTGGAATCTTTACCATCTGTCTGACTTAAATTTACATGAGCATTCAAATCTGCAGCTTTTGTATGTAGGTGTAAGAGTTATACCATGGTACTTACTGTGGTGTTTAAAAAGGATTTGTGGCTGCTACAGATTTTTTTCCATTGTCTGTTTCCAAGATTTTTTAAAGTTACTTGTCGTGAGAGGTTTATGATTTAGCAACATTTAAATTGATTGTGTTTTTTAATTCTACACTGCTAACATATAGTGAAGTTTTTTTTTTAAAAATGTCTCCAAATGCCTCCAAATGTAACTGTGAAAGGAGAATTCTGATGGTGGTTTGGCTTGTAAACCAGTCTGCAATGAGCAGTCTGGGATCAGCTCCAGATCTTGATGTAAATGATGGCTGTGGTTCAGCATACATTCAGTGACAGAGTGTAATGTATGATTAGTTTGACAGTTCTCAGCCGGCTGCTTGGTAGGAAGGATTTGACCATGGTAAACTAGCCCAACAGATTGGCAAAATGAGAGGATCCTTTTGCTAACGCCCAGCAAGCTGGTTGTGAATGTGCTGTTCACTGAGAGTTTCTCCTGTTGGTTTAATCTGGCGATGGTATATTGCTCAGATTCTGTAGGGAAGCTTGCAGCATTATTGGCCACATTTCCATTTTGAAGGTGTCGCTGATGTTTGAATTCGAAAAACCTGCCCAGAATTAGCACAAGAATGAACAGCATAGGGAAAAGAAAGTTTTAAAAACCCAAACAAACACTGTTGTCTATCACACATGCTCATCAGTTGAACAAAGTAATTCTCAGTTTAGTATATATCTTCTCCAAGTTTAGTGTGTTTTTTAAATCGGGCCAAAACTTGCAGAGTGAGAAATGGACGGTTTCCTTCCAGTCATTACACCTCAATTTTTTTTTTGAAGTTTTACTTCATTCCATTGAATAATTAACAATAGTATGTTGTTAGAAAGAGCCTGCGGCTTCATATTACCTGCTGGCAGCAAATTTAATGATTTACAAATTGCCCTGTAACTTTGCCTTTTGTTTCGTTTCACTGATTGTAGTAATCAAATTCGACTATTATTTGCAGTAGGCCAGACGTAAGGCAGAGCAAGAAGTCTTCAGAATTTCAAAATGCTAATAGTGCATCCAGAAACCTGCTTTTGTATCCAATTCATGGGTTAAAATTGGAATTTAAAAGTGATTTTAGTAGTTGAGATTAAATTTTAAAAAGGCTGACCGAGCAAAAAGCTACGGCAATGGACCTCAAATGTCAGATATATCTTCTGGTTGAGTGGAATAAATTAGGCATTTCATTGTTTATATTCTGTATTTTATTTGTACAACACTTGCATTTAAAGTAAAGATGGCATTATTTATTAAAATTTGACAATTGTCATCTTTTCTCTCCCCTGCCCAAAAATGGGGGATTTATACTGAAATATGCTTTGGACTGAAATTTACTATGTGGCTATTTTGCAAGTGACTTGGATGAAGTTAATTTTGGGTTTGGGGGAGTGGAGGGAATGGTGTTGCTCAGAATTTTGAGAATGAGGCGCACTATTAATAGAGTCCATAGGGAGCTCTAACTTGCATATACTTCACACTTTCTCTGTTCCTCTTTGAGTAGTGCCATGGGATCTTTTACATCCACCTGAAGTGGCAGATGGTGACTCAGTTTAACATCTCATCTAAATGACAACACCTCCAAAAATGCAGCATTCCCTCAGAACTGCACTTAAGTGTCAGTCTAAATTATGTGCTCAAATCCTGGAGTGGGGCTTGAATCCACGACCCAATTCAGAGGCAAGAGTGTTGCCGCTGAGCCAAGGCTGACATTTAGTTAACAAGCTTAATATCTTTTTTGTTTACATTCGTGGTCAGTGTTTCTGGATTGTAAAATTGGATTAAAAAACATGAGGAAAGACATAATGAATGTACAAATTTAAAAGTATAAATTACTCTTATTGGTGTAACCCTATTGACAAAAAGTACTTTATGGATGCTGGAAATGCAACTTGGAAGGAAAGTTACAAATGGCAAATGAGCACATTGTTGGTGTAAAATTTAACCTTTATCTGATTACTCTAACAGTTGGAAGTCATTTGACAACTTCACGTCTGCCCTAACAGATTTGTCAACTCCAAATAAGATTGCAAAAAGTATACATATTTCAGCATTAATGTAGCCTCTCAGCAGTTTTTCAAAAAGCTTTTCCAGAAAATCCCCAACATGGTAATGATGTTAAATAATTCTAACCATCCCTATTAAGAAGCGAGGCTTTTTGATCTTAAGCGCTAGTCAGAATTCAGTTTTATCTCCGAGCTTATTGTACAAATAGAAAATAGAAATGTAACTTGACTTCAAAATATTCACAGGGTTTTGTGTGTAGCTTTTAATGAAAATTTCTACCAAAATCTTGAATATGTAATCTTTCCCCCCCCCCCCACTCTGAGAATGTTTTGAACTGACAATTTTAATTTAGATATAGGATGAAGAACTTATTTATAAAGTAGAACTTATGACATTGATTCAGTCTTGATGTCCAAAGGTCTGAGCTCAGATCAGTTCCACAGGTAAGACAAAGTCAGTGACCTCTCTGAAATCTGTTAAAGATCAGACATGCAAGGAGTTGCTGGCTATCTTTAAATAATCCTAATTGTATGAGTCCACAGAGCAGAACAGCTTGGATTTTTAAAAATCTCTTCCCTGGAACTTTTCTGTGGTTGAGGATTATTGTCAAGTCAATGCTTTTTTAAGGGTGTGGATTTGTAAGTTTAATATCTGACTACGGTGTTCTTAGCACAATCTTCAAATGGGTTTCAGACGTATTCATATTTAAAGCAGAAAAATGCTACAATCTTCAGTGGGTGTCGAGAACAGCTGATCTGACAAATTCTCAGTCTCGTTCACTTCATTCTGTTTAAATTCCAGGAGTGGAAAATTGGTACTAAAAAGTAGCTGACAGCTACACAAATCATGACACAAGAAATGATTGCTGTTTTAACCCTCAAGTCCAGAGCAGCCTTTTTTTGAACCATTTTTAAACGGAATATTGTAATCTAATAGTTAAATAGTGTCTCACCAATTTGTTTTAGCATTGTGTAAATAACTTCATGCAGTTTTTGACTTTTCATGTCTGTTGTACCTCATCTGATTATACACTACGCCATATAGAACTAAAACTCAAATGACTGTATTTCAGAAAAATTATCAGGACAATTTGACTATCTGTTTGCTTGTCTATATTTCTAGAAGAGATAACTGGGTAAATATTGTACTTTGTTCCTTCTGATAAATGCAGTTTGGTTATAGAGGACATTTTTTTTCTCTTTAAATGCCATAACTTTATATGTTGCAACAAACTTTTGTCATTTTGTGAGTATGTTTTACCCATTTCAGCCTAAAAGCTATCGGGTATGAGCTGATTTACATTAAACCATGCACAGCTATGCAATTCACTCTAATTCTAATGACTGCATTATTAAATGCAATCTGTATTAAAACAGATAATGTGGTCTGTTCTGTTCATCTGATTTGATCCAGATCTAGATGTAGTGTAATCAGTGTAATCTAGAAATTATTATACTTACTGAAAGGGTTCCAAATGTTCTTTAAACAGACTTATAATTGATTATTATTCCTCTCTTATTGCAGCAATGCACCGCAGAGCGGATTTTCTCTTATTCAAGTTGACAGTATGAATGTCACCATGAAGGAGATTCTGCAGAAGGCTCTGAAAAGGAGAAAAGGTTCTCAAAAGGCTGCAGGTAAAAAAATTTAATATGACTAAATTGAGTTGTACACAATGTTGTGATTTAATAGACATTGATATAATGTGACTAGTGACTCTTGCATCTGTGCTTTTACTACTGTATGACATTTTTGGTACATTTAGATCTTAAAACTTTGCATTGTTGAAACTAGCTTTCCCATTTTTTAACATTTAGATTGCTCATAGGTTCAGGGAAACTTTTGTTCCCCAGGCTGTCCAGATTTGTATGTTTTCAGCTGATGCACTGATGCTGAAAAAAAGTATAATACAGTGATACAGAAAGATGAACCCTAAGCTACAAAGCAAAATAGCTAAACTGCAATTTTACATTACCTGTGCTACCATTGTTGTTTCTCCCTCCTTACTTATTCTTTACCCTTTTTATTTTAGTTGATTTTAATTTTATTCTATTCTAGCCATTTCTTCTATTTTCTTACTTAAGACTTACTTTTTTTTTCCCCATCTTCTGTGCTCCCAGCATTTATTTTTGAGGTGGGAGCAACTTATTAAAAAAAAAACATTGCTATGTGGTTGGCTAAAACCAAAGGCTGGTTATTCAAATGGCAAAGACCTGAAGGTTCACATCTGTATCAAACAGGAACAGGCTGCCTAAGGATGTCTTCTCATTGGTGACCCTAGAAAGAAGAGTGCATCTGGATGAGTGAACTTTGTGGTTCACTTCACTGTTTCTTTTTTCCATATTAAAAAGGCCTATGATCCATTTATAAATTGACCATAAACAAAAATACACCAGCACTATTGCTGTGGATTTGGTGCAAGGGAATTTTTGTTGGATACAATTTTGAAATGTTTCAAAAATCATTTATCTGGAGCTTTATGGGGGTAACATATAAACACATCTCCAAGAAACCTGATTTTTGGGGAGGGGTCTTAATTATTTATGCTTCCAGGTGGAGAAAGTACTGATTAATGCATGGATAAGTATAAAGAATAAAGATCTCTCCAGACTTATCACATTATTCCCTGTGCAGAGGCGGGGATGTTTAGGGAGAAAATTCCAGAGCTGAGGGCTGAGACGGCTGAAGGCACAGCCGTCAATAGTGGGGCAAAGGGAGTGGGGGATGCACAAGAGCATAAAGTTGGAGGAATGCAGAGTTCTTGGAGGGTTGTAGGTCTGGAGGAGGTTACAGAGAAGCGCCATCAAGGGATTTGAACCCACAGATGAGAATTTTAAATTCAATATGGTTGAGGGAGCATTGGTGTGATGGGTGAGTGGGACTTGGTGTGGGTTAGGATATGGGGAGCAGAGTTTTGTGAGTTCACATTTATGAATGGTGGAATATGGGAGGCCAGCCAGAAGAGCATTGGAATAGTCAAGTGTGGAGGTAACAAAAGCATGTATAAGGTTTCAACAGCAGGTAGGCTGAGGCAGGGGCGGAGATGGGCGATGTTACGGAGATGGAAGTAGACTGTCTTTGTGACGGTGAGGATATGGGGTTGGAAGCTCAGCTCAGGGTTAAATAGGACGCTGAGGTTGTGAATAGTCTGGTTGAGCCCAAGACTGTGACCAGTGAGGGGATGGAACCATTTACAGTGTCGACTGGCATGGGGGCCAAGAAGGGAAGTTGGGTGGTCAGCACTTTAGTGGGAATAGAGTCGAGAGAGCAGGACTTGGGCCTCATGGACAAGATTGCTGAGCCCAATCCTGTCCTCAGCCAATGTTCACATGAACTTTCCAGAAGGGGTCACTGAATAGTAATCAGGGATGGAAAACCTGACATTTCTTCAGTCCAACCAATCCATTTCCAGCTTGGGGAGACTGCAGCAATAATAGCATCCTGGCTAACCAAGTGAGAACTGAACCAACAGACTGGAAATTGAACCTGAACCTTTTGCTCCTAGTAGCTTAGTATCCTATGATATGTAGCAGACAGAGTTAAGGGGGATCGAAAAGACTTTCAGAATTCTGAAAGGTTCCAAGAGGGTAAATAATGAAAGATTGTTTCCACTAGTTGGTAACAAGGGATTATCTGAGATTATCACTGGACAATGAAGGGGGATGTCAGAAGACGTTGGGGGTTATATTGGACAACCCCTGAAACCAGGCACGGGGGTCGCAGTGCACGATTAACCAGCTCCCGGTCATTGAGATGCAGTCAGCACGTAACATTTGTGTTGCCTGGTGATTATCTGATTCCTACGAGCAGCCAGGCCTTGCAGCGCCATTGAATGACTGCTGACCAGCAGGGGGCCCCGATATTGCGAGTGGCAAGCACCATTTAAAGGCAGACTCCACCTCTTATTTGCAAATAGATACGGGTCCGCACGGAGTCTGAATGGAGATCAGACATCGCACACGTAAAACACAGATGCAGGTCCCGCTTCTATGTTTACAAACTGTTGAGTTATGTTAAAACATTGAATAAAGGTTGCGCACTTCTAAATCCCAAATCCTCCAATCTGATTTTGTACCAGGCCTGCGCCAAGGTTCTCTGATGATGCACTAGAGACCTTGGTGCAAGAGGTGGATAGAAGGAGGGGCATCCTATATCCACAGTGGGGGGGCAAGAGGCCCTCCAGACATATGCTCCCGAGGCAGTGGGAAGCGGTAGGGGGTGAAATCAATGCACCACGAACATGGATGCAATAGTTCAATGCTTTGACATGAGTGGTCAAGGTGAGTGAGGTCAACTATCAACTCCTACCAACTGCACCATTAGCTGCATCCACTGCTCGACACATGACCCCCCCCCATCGCCCATCTACCGACTAACTCTTTCAATCAGTACTCAACTCTTCCAATCAGATGCTTCCTCTCGCCCTCACACATTACCGCTGTTGCAAGCCGCCCACCCACAACTCACAGGTCACACACACTGACAGCTGTTCAACCATGACAGCCACATCACCCAAACGTCTTGCAGGACACTCACCAACACACATCCTGTTTTCTTGCAGGAGAAGGTGGCGCATAACAGGAGGCAGCAAGTGGCAGAGGCTCCATGGAACATGAACCTGCTGTCTGTTCTCAGGATGACAGCATTCCTGTCCCACCCCTGCCACTCTGCCAGTGCCTTTGTTGTTGCCTGTCAGCTAGCCAGCCCACTTCCTGTAGAGTGTTGAAACTTTATTATAGGAAGATAGGAACAGGAATAGGTCATTTAGCCCCTCGCGCCTGTTCTGCCATTCAGTGAGATCATGACTGATCTGTGACCTAACTCCATATACCCACCTTAACCCCATGTCCCTTAATATGTTTGGTTAACAAAAACCTATCAATCTCAAATTTAAAATTAACAATTGAGTTAGCATCAACTGCCATTTGCGGAAGAGCGTTCCAAACTTCTACCACCCTTTTGCGTGTAGAAGCGTTTCCTAACAATACATTCAAAGCAGTGACTGTAAGACTATGAAACTAGAATCTCATTCATTGTACTGTGATGTTCTGTTCACTTTTCAAGGAAACGGTAAAAATAGGGGTAAGTAATTCATTCAATCTTTTAAAAGTTCTTATAAGCTGTTCTGGAGATCTTTAAGGGTGCATTTAAAAAGACAAACAGGTTTGCTCTGACGAGGATTCCAGTAGACCATGTCCACGAGCTGGTGGCATAGTTGGTTCATTTCAAGACTAATTGGGAAGGTTTTTTAAAAAAAAGTACTGAGGAAAGTGTTGTCCCTGCAGAGATTTTGTAAAAACTTGTTAAAATCTCAGTAGGGCCTGAGTTTAAAAGACCACTCCTGATTGGTCTGGAAACGTACCAACTAGAGTGTTGTTAGTGCTAGGTAGTGGATGCACTCCGTGGGGATCCCCTTAGTTGATGTCATCAGAGCATGTCGGCTTGACTTTTTAATGCACCAGATGGATAGCCTTCAGGGCTGTACGGAAGGGTCCTAAAATATGAATTCTAAAATAAGACTTTTTTTTTAAAAAGGTTTGCTAAGTATCTAATGTTTACTCCTGAAGTCCTTTAACCTTTTTAATGTGAAACCCAGGGATTTGTAAATATTTTAAACGCTTACTATATAAATATTTCTAATCTTCTATACCTGAATACGAAATAGTGAAACATGTAAAACTGTTCAGTTGTGGACAACGGTGTATGTATTTTGGGTATCATTTTGTCATGATTTACAGTTTTTAAATCACATACACCACTGAAGTTTAAAATAAAACACTCACAGAATTTTTCACACAATCAAAAGTATAAAGCATACAGATCCATTCTTGCCTGAGTTAATGATTTCTCATATAATCAAGTTACTGTGTGTTAAAACCGAGCAGATTGTTCTTGTACCTAAAAGGTTTAACATTGAAACCTCATCCACAAAATACCATCAGATTGTAAAAGTAGATTTCCAGCAATTTTTCTTTTTAAAAAGTCTTTTCTGGAGTATAACCTGTCAAAGATTTAATTAACTATCTGGAGATGAAACGTGAAGTTTTATTAAAAGTTTGAATAGATAAAGTAGAAAAGGACATGGATGAGCTGTCTCAAGGCCATATTCGGTGGGACCGATAAGAGCTGTAAAAAATGGCAGAGGAGCATTTAACACTCTGAAATCTGATTCACATAAAAAGCTGGTAGGGTGGTTGTGGATCAAACCTGCTAGCGTCTGCAAGCAATTTGGCCACTTGCCAAGAGCCATTGTTCACCCTCAGCTGTGGCATTGCAGTCCAGATGTGCCAACTGCACGTTCTGATTTTGCCAGCTGACTGCGCCGTTTGATAACCAGCTCTCTGGATGCCCATCACTGGCCGCAGAGATAGAATTAAATGATGATGATCTTCCCACAAGTTGCAGGAGGAAGCAATGCATATAAATCTTGATTTCATCTCAGCATGAGAAGTCTTTATCCATCATCACTCATAATGAACAAGTCGTTAGCTTCGATGAATGGTTCTGTATTTTTGAGAGCTGCTTTTGTTCGCTTTTTGGGTGACTTTATGCATTCTGGGGGTCACATTATCTCACTAGCAAGGGAGAGATTAGTTCATCGTGCCAGGGTAATGTTTAAACAGTTCTCGCCTGCATTAGAGGGCTCTCAGCTATGACCAGAAAAACATTACTTAACCTGTGCATTTCAATCCACTTTGAAATTTTAGTTCATTATTATTTTGCTGGTTACTATTTCTGGAATTGTAGTACATCACAAATACCTGTAGTAACTACAGTAAGTAGGTGAAGCCATTCGTAGTAATGAGTAAATTCTGAATTTTGCAATACCAGTGCATAAAGGTACATAAAATGAAAATATTACATCCCATATAGAAAACATTTCTTTAAATGTTTGTTTTTTAAAATTTAAATATTGACTAGCACTAATTCTAGTATGCGATGAAAGCGCTAGTAGCATTTTTTGAGTGCAAAGTATCAATAAAAATGTTTCAAAAATAGCTTTGAAGTATAACTTGTATCCAGTGTCATTAATTTGCATTGGTATTTTGGCACATTACAGGATGAATAATTACTGTTTTTTTTATCAATTGCATTAGCTCAATTTAATGTCTCATGTACATCGCAAAGAAACTGAAAAGCAAGCAGTATTTTCAAAGGGCTTGCAAATAAAATGGGTAAATGCCCAGATTGGAATATGATATCAGTATGGTGGGGGGTGGGGGAAGTGAGGAAAGCAGCAAACTTGAGGTGGACAGCTTTGAAACTTTTTATTTCAGATGAGTGATTGTTAACTTTGTTAAGGGATGGTTGTGTAATGGCTTTATAAAAGTCATTTAAGCATTCAAAAAAAAATCAAATCAACCAGTCACACTCATGATAAGTTTCATCAGTCCGGGCAAAGAAAAGAGTGAGACCAGCAGTTTTTCACTACAGCAAGTGTGTCTTCTGTCATTGAAAAGCCCATATCTCACTTGTGTGTCCTTCAGCTGAAAGGAAGAAAATGATGAAGTGTGCAAAAAGTGATAAAGTATAGAAAATATTGTATATCCCTGTCGATTCATCTACACAGCCATCGCAAGATGTTCTTCGGTTTAAGAACTTGAATTAATTAGCTTAAAATGACCATTCCGGTGCTATGTATCTACTAAAAAAAATATGAATGGTTCAGTTAACTAAGCAAGTAACCTATGCACACCGTACAAATGAATGAAAATGCTAAATCTTATTGACTGAAGACATGTCATAGGTTGAAAATCATTGTGTTTAATTGATCTACGTTGAATATTCTCCATGATTTCAAAGTTATCTTTTTCTCTTTGGTGTATATCATTAGTACCCAAGAATATTTCAGCCCATTGTCAGGGACCTTTGTCCACACTACTAAAACTGCATAGATCCTCTGGTTAACCAATGTTCATGTGTGCAAATTTTATTACCCGTATGAAGGTGACCAGTTTTTTTTTGGTTTCTTAATAGCTTCTGTCTTTCAAGAGCACTGATTTTAATTGCCTGTCAGTCGCTAGCATCAAAAGACAGGACTTCTAAGACCTGCTCTTATAAAGCAACCTACGAAACTGTTGGGTACTTTTTGTCAGCTAAGTGACCTTTAAGTGGACACCTTAAAATTCTCATGTCGTTACCAAATTCTTGACTATCTGTACTGTGTGACACTAATCTTTCTGCAAAGTTTTATATATTGAAGCAAAATTTTGTAGAAATAATTAATAACTTTGGGCTACTAGAAATTAATTTTTAGGAAGTGGTAATGGCATTTGTCGTAGCTTGGAACCAACTCTGTCAGACTGCACTGTTCAAAATGTTGTCTTTAATTGTTAGCTATCAGATTATGGATTTGGCTCCCTTTGCTTGGCCATCAAAAATTACTATGGTGACCAAAGTTTGGGGCGACTGAAACTGGAAAAATATTTAGCTTGTAAATCGGCCAAACTTAAGTTGTCAGTCTTCAACGGTAATTTTGGAAGCTGTCACGTGTGTTGGCATAGAAAGCATTGTATTAATTGTGTATATAAACTTACAGCAAATACACAATATAATCTCAGTGTGGAGGTATTAAAATGTTTCCATTCCTTCAGCTATACTTTTTATGAAAAACAAGGATGTCTTAGTAAAATGTTACACTATCTTCAGCATGTAAGTAGCTGACAAATGTTTTTCTCTTTAGTGCTGGATGAAGTGTCATTGATCAAGAATGCTTGGTCCATTATCTTATGCCTTCAACAATTGATGTGAACTACACCAGATAGAAGATAACTGATCAAAATGTCCTTAAGTAATCGCACCTCAACAGTGAAGTGGAGCAAAACTTTGAAATTGTAGTGCATCCTGAGTGTACAAGTAAACTCCCCCACATCATGTTATGTAGATACACTGAATTATAAGGTTTAAAAAGAGTCTGTTCTAACAAAATCTGCTCTTGGGAAGTTATTTCTATATAAATATTGGTGCAAAACATTATTGTGGGTGGTAAATTGTTCTTGAAGATTCTAAATACAGTGATTGTACAAAAAAATGTACATTTAAATGGCAACATTGTTAACCACCTGTATTTTTGAAAATTTTTGTAATCATAGTTCCAATTAATTACATCATTTGGAGCACTTTTCATCATTTTTAATCTGCAGCTCACTGGGATGGATCAGGGTTGGCTGGGTTAATCTTTACAGTACAGATCCTTCAAGCAGTGGAACCTCGAAGTAAGAGCATTTTCCTCACTGAAAGACTGAAGCATAATTGATGTGTTGATGGCAGAAAAGAGGATTCCTGCAAGTGCGTTCATTTCCTAGCATTGCTGTTGACGTGTTTGATCCATTTGTGTTTTTTGGAACCTCCGTTCCCTCTGTGGTTTCCCTATAGTGTTGCTGTTTCAAGCAGTGAATGGCTTGCCAACATAGGAGCCCTTGAATACATTTTCATTTGTGCACCAAAAAAAAATTGCTGCACAACAAATCCAAGCTGGAAACATGTCTGATGTCATCACTTCATGTACAGAAAGTTTATTCCTAACAATACTGCCTCCCTTAAATAAGAAGGTTTCACTTCAGAGTAGTGGACAAAAGCAATTAAGGCAGAAGTTTATACTGAAAATACTTCATACTTCTTTTCTGCAAAGCCCCTCCCTCTCCCAAATAGTTTTTTTTGGTATACAAATTAAAGTGGCAATATCCATATACTAGATAAACTCTCAAGGTAGAGTAGTCCTTAGAAATTCTATCTACCACGACCCTTTAGAGGCAATACAAAAAATGTGTTCAGAATGTGGTGCATTTACCAACTGAGCCATCAGGGATTTCAGACATACTTTGACCACACAAAACAAAAACTGTGGGTCATGTCCTGTATTCTTTGCTCTGAGGGTGCACTTTGTATGCGGGTGGGAAGGCACATTTGTAGAAAAATTAATTTTCATGAACTCTCAATTTAACTATAAGCCTGAAAGCTTCATGTACCTTGCATTGTTATCTAAAAATTGTATTAGATTAGATGAGATCATTTTAAAACTCTGAGCTTTAACTATATGCACAGTGTTTGATTGCCTTCCTGGGCTTTCAATATCATTTTTAATACCCCTGAATTCATACTTTGTATTTTTTTACTAAACCCTGGTTCTGAAGGAAAGGACAGAGAAAGGTTCTGTAACTACCACTGCTATATATGGCGGTTTTATAAACAACAACAGCTTCACCAAGGAAAGCAGTAGGGGGTTAATGGAAGTACTGTATCATTGTAGGTTACATGTCTAATGCCAGAACTTTGGGGGGAAGTTTAAATAAAAAGTGAACAATGCTACCTGATTCCAATGATCTCTTTTCTACAGCACAAGATGAATGTGCAAAGGAAGCTGTTACGGCAGATATTTAATTAGAAACAGTCATGTTGGATAAATCCAAAGAGGCTTGTCTCAGTGGACATGTTCAGGTTTTTGGTTGATAGCTTTCCTGGCAGTCACGGGTGGAAAATGGTTTACTACTTAAACAGAAGTGCTGTCCTTAACTACATAGTGGTAAGGAGTGTAGTGCATGATGGAAAGCAACTAATGTGACCCACACTCGTTGCTGAAGAATGCAAATATTGGTGAACCATTTTCTCTTTATATTCAGAAACGTTTGTATATAAATGGAATAATTCATATGTATTTGTAAAACATAAGAACATAATGGTTTGATTTTTGTGGTGCAGTATAACCGTCTTGCAACATATTGTTTGGCGTGCTATTGCTAGACAGAACATCTTAATCAGTATCATTCAGTAGTTGGCAAATAGCTCATGTGAGTGCGTATTAATGTATACTAAAACCGTTAACTTTTATATTTAAAAAATGTATATAACTTTTTCTGTGGATTCTTGTTCCACACACAATTGTGGCCAGGAGGGTGGTCAATCAACTGCTCCCAGGCCTTTGCTAGTGGTACTTTATAGCTAGTTGTTGAGAGATATGCAAGTGAAGCATAGGAAAACTGACACTGATGTCCCCCCCCCCCCACAACCCTCCCCCCCCCCCCCCCACAACCCCCCCCCCCAAAAAAAAAGATAACCTAGAGGGACAAAAATTATTATAGAAAAGAATTTAATCAGTATACAGGGAAATACTGGTATGATCCCAAGTAAGTAGAGCACAATTTGGAGCTATAACTGATGCCTGGTAATTATTTTAGGTATTTTTTGTAAGTATTGGTCAGAGAGATAAGGCTCGATGTGCACCCAGATGGCTGGATGCACATCAATTGAGCATGACCAGGGGAGTTATGGGATTGCTCACACCACAGAGAAAATCTGCTTGTCTGTGATGATCTCTGCTGTCCATTAATACCTTAAACCAGTGATTTTTCACCAGTAGATTCTGCTTCCCTCAATTTCCACCCCCCCCCCCCCCAATCATTCATGAAACCATTGTAGTGTTGAATTTTTTGCATGGGTTAATATTGTCAAAGTATGCTCCACAATAATATTTCAAAATATTTGTTTTTACCCTGAAAGGGTCAAAAATACTTTGCCTCCTTTTTTATGGGTTTCTTCACAAAGCAGGTGTTCAAGGGTAACATTTTTTGTGGAGGGTTAAATGCCTATTTTGATCATTTTAATTTTGTGTTAATTATGTAAGTCTGAAAACACTCAAATTTCAATGAGTTGCATTTTCTTCTGATCCAAGCACAATGGTTTCAGATGAGGAAGTCCACTCAGCTCATGTACGTCAGTGAGTTCAGGGATGATAGGCAATTGGGACTTGGTATGGGATAGGATACTGACACCAGAGCTTAGGATGAGTTGAAATTTTTGGAGGGTGGAGAATGGGAGGCCATCTAGGAGAGCATTGGAATAGGCAGGTCTGGAGGCGACAAAAGCATGTAGGAGGGATTCAGTGGCACTGGGCTGAGGTAGAGACAGAGGCAAGTGATGTTAGAGATGGAAATAGGCAGCCTTTATAATGGAAAGGAAATGGTGTTGGAAGCTCAGTTTGGGGTCAAATAGAATTCCAAGTTGTGAACAACCTAAGACAATGGCAAGAGCAGGGATTTGAGTCAGTGTTGTCGGTACAGTAGCTTTGTCTTCCCAGTGTCTAGCTGGAGGAAGTTGCAGCCCCTCTAAGACTGGATGTTGGAGATGCAGTCTGACAACATGAAGCAGTGGAGGGGTAGCGGAACGGTAGAACTGGGTGTCATCAGCATACTTGTGAAAGCTGACCTTATGTATGCGGATGATGTCACCAAGGGACAACATGTAGATGAGGAAGAGCAGGGGGCTATGGATAGATTCTTAGAGGACTCCCAAAGTGGCGGTGCAGAGGTGGGAAAAGAAGCCATTGCTAAAGATGTTTTGGCTATAATCACATAGGTAAAAGTGGAACCAAATGAGCCAAACCACCCCTCATCTTTCTCCACGTTCTCTCCTAGCTCATGTCATCTATGGAACTGGCAGGAGGGGGTGGAACAGGATAAGGTGCCCAAAGGAGGAGAAGATGCTAGAGGAGTAGGGGACAGACCAAAGTATGACATGGTGATGAGAATTATGTCGCTACTGTGGCGGTCTGGGTGGTGGAAAATATAGCCAGGTTGAGAGGCTTCAGTAAGAGGCAAGATGTCGCCACCTGTGAACTAAGTTTCACTCAAAGCCAGGATGTCAATGCAATCATCCCCAGTAAGGTTGTGGCTGACAAGGACCTTGTTTGTGGGTGAATAGAAGGCAGAGGAGTATGATGGGTTGGGGTCGGGATGGGGGACAAAGTAACTGGGGAGAAATGAAAAGTGACGTGGCTGGGTGACAGGACTGGGAGGGTAGAGGGACCAAAAACGGGATGGAGGGAAAAAGAAATAATAGGCTTAAGTCTGGAATGACAGCCAAAATGCACATGTGAATGGACCCAATGGAGCTTGACGAGCCTGTCCAGCAAAGAGTGATGGAGGAGTTCTGAAAGATGTGGAGCAGAGGCCACAAGAGACTAACCAATGCTACTTATTAGAAAATTTCTATCCGGCTTATTACTTGGAGTAGTAGTAGTGAAAATTGATGCAAAGTTACGTGCTTTAGGTGGTGTCACTGATTTATTCCTGGCAGGACTTGAGCTGGCACTGTCCCAGTCTAGCAACACCCCACTCAAAATAAATGGGACGGTGACTTCAGTGATCGAATACCCAGGGGTGAATGGTTACAGTTTTTTGGCAGGTTTCAATGATTTGTTCCTCTTGGAAGTGAAATACCCTACATTTCTAAAGGAAAAAGTAGAAATATGCACTATTCAGTTGCTAAAATTCACTGCTGCACTTTTTTTTCCCGCTAGACTAGCAATGTCTATTTGTAATTTATTCCCAGCACATAAAGGGCCTTCAGTCATCATGAAACTTTCACATTTAAATATAAATATAAGCTTTTGAACTGCTTCATTTTCTTCCACATTAACTTGTGGTTGTGCAATTCCAAACAAACCTTGAAAAACAACAATTTGCCCTTTATATAGCACTTTTAATGTAACAAGATTCTCCACGGTGTTTCATGTAGGAGTGAGCAGCTACTGATAGAAGTAAGAGTAAGGAGAGATGATCAAATGCACAGTTGAAAAGTCAGGTTTCGAGGAGGCATTTAAAGTCGTGGAACTAAGTAGGATGGTAAAGATGGTTTATGGAAAAAGTGGATTTTGTGGAGGCTGATGGTGTTGGAGAAGTTGGCCTGGAGGTAACAAAGGTATGGATAAGTGTTTGTGGTAATGGGGATGACTAAGGGTGCAGGTGGGCAGTGTTGCGCAGGTAAAAGTAAGCAGTCTTCATGAAGGGTAGAATATGGAGTTCTAAGTTCAGCCCGAGGTCAAAAAGGAGAACACGTTCAGGTTCAGCTCAAGCAAGCAGTTGGAGAGGCGATGGAATCAGAACAAGAGTACAAAAATTGCTGGTGCGAGCCAAATAAGATGAGTTTAATTTTCTCTATTTAATTGGAGAATGTTCAGGCTTAACTGTGACTAAATGTCATAGGCAGTCTGACAGCTTAGGGTTGGTTGTGGAATTGAGAGTTATGGTAGTAGTAGAGCTGGGTATGATTGGCATGCATATGGAAATTGAGGGGCAGCATGTAAATGAACAAAAGAGCAGGAGGACAAAGCATGGAATCTTGTGGCACTTCAGGGATGACTTTGCAGGGCCTCGAGATTTGTTGGTAACAGAGACAAGTAGGAGTGTAGCCATATGAGGGGCAGTGGAGGGGGTTGAGTGGTCGGCCATGTTAAATATCCTAGAGCATTGAGAGAGAATATGAGTCATGGTCACAGTACCAGAAGATGTCATTGGTGATTTTTTTCCTAGGGCGGCCTCAGTGCCAGATGGCTTTGACGTGTTCAAGGATCGTGGAACGGAGTGGAAGTTTTTGATATAAAACTTTACTTGCAGAGACCAGATGGGTCAAAAGTGTTTTATTTTGAGCAGGTAGATTATAACAATGGTTCTGAAGGTAAAGGGAATTTAAAAATTCTCCCTAATGGCTCTTAGCAGAGCTGGATGTCAGGAACTCGAGGCCTTTCTTGTGCTCAGCTTCACTGTGGCACAGATGTAGGAAATATGTCCTTTGATGTATTTTCATCATTTGCATGATGTCATGATATGTCTACATATTATGTACTCCTCCCCATGGCTGGAATTTATAATGTGAAAAAGAGGGATTGGGACTCACCATAGTCTCACATTCTGGCCATATCCTCCCAGAAAATGCTCCTTTATGGCCCCAAGGCAGTAAAATTTCAGGGCTAACGCATCAAACCAAACATATCCCAGAAAATATTTTTAGAAATTTCTCTCAGTGGGGGTAAATCAATACTTGATGTACCTCTTTCCCAGAGTCAAGTAAACAAGCTATGTAGCAAGTGGATATGGCTTGTTGAAATTTGTTCAGAACTTGAGAATTTCTGCAGGTTTACAACAACTGACCTGACCTTATCCATTTGAAAATCCTAAACCTCACTGGGGAAGCAGAGACACTTCCAAAAATTATGTTGCTAGCCTTAGCATTTTTTATCCCTAAGGAAGGGAATGGCCTTATCTCTTTAATAAACAACTAAACATGGAATAAAGTGTCAGCAGGGTGTTTGAAGACTGTTACAATTGGATTGGAAAGTATGTTTCAGATACTCAAAGAATTCTAAATGATCACTGGAAGACCTTCATGGGTTTCTGTTGGTCAGGTACCCTGCATATGGCATTAGCCTTTGACGGTTAAATGTAGGTATCTGGTATAAACCGTGGTCGTCTGCATATAGGTTTTCCTTTCTCGGGGAGATCAGTCTTTGATGCAGAGGTTGAAAAACTAGACTTTTCTCACAAATTGCATCAGCTCACTTTTCTACACTCCTTTTTATATAGTAAAGAAAATCTAATTTGAGTAAATATTATTAAATACCACCCCCCCACCACCCGCAAAATAAATCTATGGGTGGAACTTTCAATTTTGGCGGGTGGCGTAAATTGGCTGGTAGTGGATCGGCTGCCCGTTATACATTCCACCGGATTTTCCTTTCCGTTGAAGTCATTAGAAAGAAAAATCGTGCAGTGTGTATAACTGGCAGCCGATCAACCCACGGCCGTTTTACGCCACCCCCCTACCAATGTTGAAAGTTCCGCCCTGTATGTACAATATTGTATTAGATTTATGCGCACAGTTATGATGCGTATGCATTGAGCTTTTATGACCGGTTTAAATGGCATCTTATATTCTAATAAATGTGGTAAGAGTTTATTTTAAATGTCAGGCAATCCACAGATTTATGAAGAATCGTTACATTATGAATAAAGACAGTTTTGTATGTAAGCCAGCTTTTTCAGAGACATGATCTGCATTTTCCATAGTCATGAACAGGCTAATAATCAACTTTGCCTTTGCTTCAAACATGAGTGATGCCCTACACCATCAGTTTTAACTTAAAACATCTGCTTTTTACAAACATAAAGGCTCCTATCTTCTATATGTTTTTAATTTACAAAATTATATCCTTTTGTGTTAGAATACTTTAAAAGTGTAATACACTTCAATTTAAAGTACCAAAAGGCAAACCTACACAACGTTTACTTTTATACTCCCTTATCCTTTCATGGTACATCAAAGACTACCATCCAAATACAGTCAACCTCAAACAAAATCTTCAACTCCATTTACAACATTTGGACAACATAGTTTGAATTTGTGATCAAATCTACCAGTATTACAGAAAATATTTGCTTGAATCAGTACGTGCAGTTGCAAACTGAAGCAGTGTATAATCTATATTGTAAGGTGGAGGAACGGAGGGTGGAAGAGTTATTTTTTTTTACAGAAAAAGAAAAGAACAAATGAGAAAGAGATACTGAAGGCATATGTGAGGCTAGGTTTAGATTCAACTGTGCTGCATTCCATGATCAAATAGCCTGCAGATATTTGCTGTCGCAGCTCACTGATGAATGGTTACTTGGGATAGGTATCTAATGGTGTTCAGCATCCATGAAATCTTAACCTAGGAAAGGGCCTGCACCCTCATGAGGGAGGGAAGGAGAGAAAGTTGTCAAAGAAAATTGAGGGGAAAAGAAATTCCATTTACAGCAATACTTTGTGGTGGGTCACTCCTGATATCAGTCAGTGCTTACACTACTACAAACCTGGAATCATTGAAATCCAAATGTGTATGGGTGCCAGTGCATGACCCTTAAGCTATCTACCATTCTTTGTGCCTGGAAACGTAGGGATAATCAAAGCCTTATTTGTGTTGTTAAATTACTGTGCACGTTCCACCAAAATTTGTAGCTAGAAGGATGAGTTCTCATAGCAATATGAGAGGTTGCACTGCCAGATTTGTTTCTAAGTGGAGTTGGTATTGGCTTTACTCTTTATTCATTTATGGGATGTGGGTGTCGCTGGCACGGCCAGCATTTATTACACATCCCTAATTGCCCTTTAGAAGGTGGTGGTGAGCTGCCTTCTTGAACTGATGCAGTCCATGTGGTGAAGGTTCTCCCACAGTGCTGTTAGGTAGGGAGTTCCAGGATTTTGACCCAGCGACAATGTAGAAACACAATATATTTCCAAGTCAGGATGGCGTGTGACTTGGAGGGAAACGTGCAGGTGTTGTTCCCATGTACCTGCTGCCCTTGTCCTTCTAAGTGGTAGAGGTCGTGGATTTGGGAGGTGCTGGCGAAGAAGCTTGGCGAGTTGCTGCAGTGCATCTTGTAGACACTGCAGCCACGGTGCGCCGGTGGTGGAGGGAGTGCATGTTTGTTTACGATGGTGGATGGGATGCCAATCAAGTCCTGCTTTGTCCTGGATGGTGTCGAGCTTCTTGAGTGTTGTTGGAGCTGCACTCATCCAGGTAAGTGGAGAGTATTCCATCACACTCCTGACTTGTGCCTTGTAGATGGTGGAAAGGCTTTGGGGAGTCAGGAGGTGAGTCACTCGCCGCAGAATACCCAGCCTCTGACCTGCTCTTGTAGCCACAGTATTTATGCAGCTGGTCCAGTTAAGTTTCTGCTCAATGGTGACCCCCAGGATGATATTGGTAGGAGATACGGCGATGGTAATACCGTTGAATGTCAAGGGGAGGTGGTTAGACTCTTGTTGGAGATGGTCATTGCCTGGCACTTGTCTGGCGTGAATGTTACTTGCCACTTATCAGCCCAAGCCTGGATGTTGTCCATGGTATGAATGTATTTTTTTTTAAAACTGGCACAAAGGAATTAAAACACTATTTTAAAAACTGGAGGTAAACAAAACCAATTGCAAGAAGTTAAAGTACAGCTAGCCCTGAATGTGCCGATTCATTTATTTTTACACAATTATTTCCCCTGGAGAAAGATTAGCAGAGTTGTAGGGAAGGTAAAAGCAAGTCAGATTTAATATTTTGCTTTATTGGTATCAAAAAAAAAGGAATCAATCTGTCAATTTTGGCTGTGCAGATTATTACTTTTTCCTCTTTTTTTAGTTAGACACTGGAAGGGGAGAAATTGGGCTGACATAAGGTTTAATCTAGCATGGCGAGGTCACTGTTTTGTAATTCGGTTTTACATATATTGATATTCACTGATGAGTTAGATTATTTTTATTTAAAATGGCAATACATTTCAGAAAAATGGCTCAATAGAGCAGGATTCTTTCTTAAAAGTGCAATAATGATTGTTGCATTGCTGCACGGTGTACCACCCCATGACCATCTGTTGGACTTTTGTTTTATCCTGTAACTTCTCTCAATTGTGCGATGTACAACTGCTCCATGTCATTATTTTTCTTCTTGAAGTCTTGCTTTCGTTTTCTTCTACAGCAGTATGCCGTCTGTCCTCCTTTAGTTTTCGTTCTTCAATTTTCGTCTTGCATTCTCTGTTGTTTTTCATAATGCTGTCTTGCTTTTTCCCCTTTTTTCAAGCAACAGTTGATCTTTTGCAGCCAGCTGCTTTTGTTGTTCCTCTCTGCGTTCCATAGCAAACCTTTGTTTGTTATCAACACGAAGGACAGGAAGATCTTGTTTGATTCCAGAAGTGGCAAAAGTTGGGTGACTCTTGAGTGGCCTATTTTGTCCTCCATGTTAACTTGTACCTCAGAAGCACCATCGCTGCCATCCACTAGGGATGCGACTCCCTCCACTACCGCCATTTCTCCTGACATGAGAAACAGGCATGCCAAGATCTTCAAAAAGCTGTAAATACGATTGGAATTCCCCATTTATGGAGCCAGAACTGGTCATTTGCCCACCCTTTAAGAATCAGGCTATTGTCAAGTGAGTTGCTTTTTGGACAGGGAGGCCATAAACCAGTATTGAGTTGCCTTGTAGATTGTATTGGACGTGCTGGAACACTTAACAGAGAGGATCATGTGAAAGTCGCCATCTTCCTCTCCAGAATCAGGCTATTCATGATCAAGAGTGTATGTAGTGTTTCGTGTGAGTTAAAACAGACAAAAATTCCATCCAGAACAAATGGAATGCTGCACAAGCTGGTTTACTTCTTCCCCTCCCGCCCCTAGATTGAATCTGTTGACATTTGTCCACTGAAGGTTTTGCCACAGGCAATGGTCTTTTTGGTGGCTGTGATTTCTGTAAAAATAATTTTATACTGCAAGCACTGGTTGTAGCTTTTCTAAAGTGCATTCTATTTTTTTTAATCTAACAGCTAATTTCCTCCTCTGTTTTTGCCAGCCCTTTTTTACTCTAACAGACAAGCTTTGAGTTGCACACGTTTATATACAAACTTACTGAATTGAAATAGACCCAAGTGTGTATGCCAGAAAGACTGAGGTTCACAGCTACATATGGAAGCAAAAGCTGGCTTGGTGGCTGGTTGAATATGAATGTGATATGCACTCTGTAGGGAGACATTACCTTTCTTTATTAAGGCACACTTCATTAGAGAAACATATTGTCAGCAACTACTTTTTCTGATTTGTTGGAGGATTTGTGTGAAGGGCATTTTGACCTCTCTTTCTCCATATTTTCCAAACACATTTACTCTGCAGCTCAGTTTTGCTTTGGTAGGGCTGTTATAAAGATGCCTTCCTGTGCTACTCCCTAAATAAAATCTAATGCATATTATTTTGACCTCATCTGTTATACTTCCCTGTCAGATACTTACTACTCTTGACAGTTGGGCTTAACAAGTACGTATTCTAGCTGGCCAAAGATCCACTCTGAAGGAAGAGAGGCAAATTCTGTTTTCCGATGGTTGGTATTCTCTGTCTGGATGTGTGATCCCATACGTCTCCCCTCTTTAGTTGCAAAAATCCAGAAAGATCTTCTCTGGGAAAAGCATACACTTTTAAGTAGAACCAACACTACTGCTTGGTAATCCAACTATCATTTTGATTTTCTAAACAAAAACCCTGTGGCTATAAAAGTCTTCACTCTCAGTTCATTTTATTTTAAACAAATCATTCCAAGAAGCTCTTTGTTTTGATATACACTGCATAGTTTCAAACTTGGATATGGTTAGAATAGTGATATATGACACGTACTTGAAATAGATTGGAAAGCAGCAACAAACTATCATGAGTGTATTTGATTTGCCAGTGAAAACCATTTCTTTTTCCATGGATATTAACACAGCGAGTAGAAGTGTTTACAGCATGAAATGTATCTTTCCCAAGGCAATATAATGTATGTTAAAAATATTCATTATATTAGATTTACTGAGAGTTAGGTTTTCAGCCCAGCTCACTTCAGCTGTCAGTAGAATGTTAGCTGGAATTGGTTTAAAGTGGAGTTGTTTTACTACACTGGAGCAGGTGTCAGAAACCCCCGACACAACTGGAAATCCTGTCACTCTGCATTTTGTGTCCATGACACAAACTGAATTCAGAAAGAGCATCAGGAAGAAAGTGGGGTACTGATTGCTAAGGACAGTGAAAGTAAATTCAGGTCCTCCTTTGAATCAGAAAGCAAATAAACTGGCCACACTTCACCTTTGGCTCTGTCCTTGCTAATCTTAAGTACAATACATTTCTGGGGGTCACAATAGACCCTTTTCCCTATGCCTCCTCTTTGCAAGAGCACTTCTTTACAAAGCAATTGCAAAACTCTTGATTTGTATTTGACTAGTGCCGGTTCCAGGCAGCACTAGGACTTGAACCACAGGGCATCTTAACTGTGTGTTTCTCCAGGGCTGCCTGCTGCCTGAAGAGACTTTAGAGCAATTAGCATTATACATTTTGAGAATTATTATTTTAAAAACTCTTAATTTTGGAGCTGAAAGCTAGGTGCCTTGTATTGCTATCTTATTTAATTACTGGATACAAATAGAACTATTTTGCAAGAATTAAGCATTAAATTGTATGCATGTTCTTTTGTTCGCAACTAACTGGTTGAAGATGTCTTAACCAGGGTGCCCAGTTAGCTAAACTTCTAGTTTACACTGTGGTCCGCAACAATATTTCAATCAAGATAATTGCAATTTGAAATATTATTACTTGGATTAATATTGTTATAATGGACACAAAAGCAGGATTTATGTACAAAGTGAAAATGGAGTGTTTGCTTTACTGGGTTAGTTTATGATATGTTCACTTCAAAGTTGAAGTACTGTCCAGCCCAAGAACAGGCATATAACTCTTGTGCTTATCTAAATTTTTCCCAGTGAACATGAATCAGTAATAGTTACCCATCCACAATTTGCACCATTTACTTGGTCTTGTTCTAAGATTAGAAGGATAGCAATATGGGAAATCGAAGAGTCCGATTGGTGCAAACAGGATTGTTTTTCTAAGTTTAGAGTTAATTTAGTGATGTGCCATAAGCAGCAGGCACATGGTACTTCTGCTGCTGGCGTCACATTATTGGTATCCAGGAGGTGAACTTGGTGCCCGTCTCAGCATCCAGAATCAGACTGTTCATGGGTCTGAGAGCAGCTGTCCAAAGCAGCACGAAACTCAGATCTCGATTGCATGGGCTGATTTCTCTGTTTCTTAAATGAAACAGGGTCATCAATAGATCTCATAGCTGTGTTTCTGGTGCTGCCCTACCATTGACATTGAAATGCCATAAGATGTGTGTCTGAACAATTAAAGGGCAATCCTGAGCTGCATTCTTTATTGTGAATACTGTGTTGCATCATATTTACAAGCCATGTTAACGGCATCTAGTGGCAGAATATTATTTTAACCATATTGACAGAACAGCATTTTAGCCATGTTGATTTCTTGAATCTAAATGGACTCAAATTTGACACTTTTGTTTCCTGCCCTTTTCCATAATTGATGCTCTTTGCAGTTTTTATTTACCAAGATCAGCCCTCATTTCAGAGAGCAGCTTTCATCATCATCATTTACAACTTTGGCTTTAATGTTCCAAAGTATTATTTTTAACACATTCACAAAAAGACGACAGCTGATTTGAATGTTTCAAACAGGGAAAGGCTGACCAAAAGGGTTTGTAAAGTGAGTGATGGCCAACCTAGTTAAATGTGAAGTGGCCAAAACCTGAAACTTAATTGATCTCTGGTGATCTGCTCAGTTTAGTTACGATTTTTATCCATTAGTTTAAGACTGGATGATGGTGATTTGGTTGCATCCAACTGTCTGGAGAAAATTGGATCTTTGATAAGCACCCTGTTATCAGAGGGGGCTAGTTTCTCATTTACATTTAGATGAGTATTGATTATTTATTTACTCAACTGAAGTGGGATTCTTTTCCAATTTTATCTGAATTGTCTATGTTGTCAGTTGAAAGAGAGATAAAGCTCCTGACACCACCACAAGATAACAACACTTTGTAGTGAAGATAAAAGTTCGAAGGGACCTTTTTCTGTTGTTGACTGAAAGTGAAAGTTTAAAAATTAGAATTGATGGGTTGTATTTCCAAAACGTTTTCAGAATTTTCTTTTCAATTTAGTCAGGTTTTTTAAGAGTATAACCTCTGTCTTTTCGCTGCACGGAGTGTCTTCTTAAACTGTGCACCCAGACAGAAGGTAAGGTTTCATTGTTGCAAAACTGGTGCAAACAGCAGCATCTTGTCCCATTTTGTAAAATAATGGAAATTTTGAATATGGGTACTGTTAGAAAACTTGCTTTACATGCAATGAAGGGGAAGGAAAAGAAAAACATGTTTTTAGTTATGTGCAGCTTTACATATGTGTAGTCTTATCACAAGTTAAATCTGTCCAGTAATCATACATAACTATAACCAATGACCTTTTGTAGTAATTTAGAGATGGTCAATTTCCAAAGGGCATCCATTGCTTCAGCCTGTGTGATTTTTATTGTCTGCAAACACTTGCACACTGTCAATTCTATGCTGTAGCATGTTTATGCATACACAGGTTTTTCTACAATTGCAATAATGTGCCTGCTGTCTCATATGGTAAAACCCCCAGTTGACATGTAATATCCTAAAGTGTCTTACAGATTATGATCTGTCACTTTGCAGAATTTATATTGATTTACAAAGACAGCTTGTGTTACTGTAGCCATCAAAGATTAAAGCAGCATTTTTACTCTATATATAAATAGGACAGAGTTGGTAATATTTGGGCAATTTAGTGAATTATATTAATTAAACAATGTTAGATGATTTATCAGTATAATCAAAATAAAATATTTTAAGGTTTAATGCTTCAAAATTATAATGAAATTGAAGACGGATGCTCCTAAAAGAAATAGTTTGTGATCATGTTACAGAATCATTCTGAAATGCTATTTGAATCACTAAATAGGCTCGTTTGCAGGTTCTGGTTCATGTGTAGTTGTAATAGTAACGTACCATTATTCAGCAACAACTGCATTTCCTACACCTAAATAATAAAAAGAAATCAATAGAACTCACCAAAATAAATAGCTCTTGGGAAAATGACAATTTAAATCCATTTAGCTTTAGAGCTACTAAAATGAAAGGTTTACTGAAATTTAAAGAAGCATTCTCTTCCAACATTGAATTGTAAAAATCAAAAGTGTCACGCAGTACAGAGCATATGGTGAGGAATATTAATTTTTAAATATTTTCCTTAATTTTTCATTTGAGGTGATATTTATGTTAATGGTTAACATACTGGTGATTGGAACTTGTTTTCCACTTCTGACAGCCATTACCAATGTCAAACAGGGACACCTTAGCTGTAGGGTAAAGCTTCCTTCACATTACCCCAACAATGCACTTCAGTCTCAGCTGCAGAGAGATCACCTCCTGCACTAATTTCTTCTTTCTGTTTCTCATCCCAGCATCTTTATGGCTTATGAGTGAAACTGCTCATTTTTGTGCCACTAGGGATGGTACTCACTGAAACAATGTTGAGAGTGGTAAACTAATTTTGTTCTTGTAGAAGCAGAGAAAGGACACTTTCATCTCATCTGGGATGGACTAGGTTCAAATCCAAGTGGCAAGAGGAAAAATTGAGAGTTGTCATCAACTGTACCACTCACTCCCTCAATCTGTTACTTTTAAAACTTTCTAACAAGTTAAAGTTTCACTATTTTGTAAATGATGCTCGCCATCTGTTTACATAAGACCCGGTGACACTATAAAGTTAGTCATATACGGTGCACTGTGTGGCAACCTCATCACTCTACGTGAGTGTAAAGCTGCAGCAGGGGATGTACCATTACAGTGGTACTTGAAAGCTTTACAGGCCCAGTACAACTAAATACTCAGTATCTCAGTTTACAAACATTGATTCTATTGTTAGATTGTAATTTGAATCTGAATTGTACTTAATTTTCAAAAGACACCATTGGCCTCCTCTGGCGACTCAGCCTGATCAGGTAGTAAGCAGCTGAGCCATACAGGCTGCCTGTTAGCAGGTTAAATCTCTGGTCTGTGCTAAGCCAGCTGACCAGTGATCTGAGCATTAGAATTTGCCTTAGTGCCTCTGGGTGGGGGAGGGGAAAATCCACACGTGTTCGTGTCCCTGGTCACTATCCTGCACCGCCCTGATGTAAAAGCATAGGTCCTCACTGAATGTTCATACCCATCAGCTTGATGCCCCTTGCGATCCAATAGCCTACCACAATCCAATGCCTAAGTTCATGCATTGCCACTCGGGCGAGGTACTGGAGGACGACTGGCACATGAAATCATATCCCAGCGAGAATTCAGCACCTTCAAGAGAGGGAGAAAATTGATGTAAAAAGACTTCTTAATTTTGGGAGAGAATAAAACAAGATTTTAAATTTGAGCTTGGTATGTGAACGTGTTATAGATGATTCCACAATATTGGATCAGATAAGCAGCTATTAAATTCTATGCAAAAATGGGTTGGGCGGACAAATTAGAGAGGAAAGGAACAAGAATTTTGATTTGAGCTGTATCATCCAAGGGCTCAATTTCCTGTAGTCAGAGAATCTGCTTTTATATTGAAAGTGGGAACCATGGGAGAGAAAAATGAGAAATTCCAAATCGACTTAAATTAGTTTGATGTCTGCAGACTACTGTAATTGTTGCACGACATAGCTGAAATGCCACTTTATTCTCACATTTCCTGTTGAGTTAAACTTAGTACATGGAGCAATTTACCTTTTTAGGCCTCGACCACAAAATAAAAATTCCCACTGGTTTCATTGCGAAGATGCTTGTTACATATTAGGGATGGGCAATAAATGCTGGCCTTGCCAGCAACACCCATATCCCATGAATGAATAATAATAAAAAAAACAACTTATGGCATTTTTGCATTGGGATGTTTTAACGACAGTCTCTGCACAATTAGCATGAAAGTTTCTCATTCACATTATTTGCTGGCCTTTTTTTCGTTCCAGGGCATCAGTATCGGATTGAGAAGCAAAATGAACCTAACGTAGCTGTAGATTTAGATCGTACCTTAGAGAGTCAGAGCACTTTGGAATTCTGTCTGGTCAGAGAGTACAGTAAGTTTGACCTTTTAACTTTTGAACAAACTTAATTTTCAAAATACTTGTGTCAGCAAAACACTGATTAGAAATATGCATGTTTGAAATGGTTGTCGTTTTTTAAAAACTATGAAGATTTGGGATATTTAAATAATGTACTTTAAAAATCTGCTGCTAAGTAAAAAAGCAATATACAGACAGCAGGTTTTGATAACTATCATCGATATAAAATATTAAATGACTGTTTGCAACTACTGTGATTGACAAAGGAACACAATCCTTTACAAAAATTGAATATTTGAAGAAAATTTTGACACAAACTGGCCCTGTACTCCTTATCTCTTCTGTTTCAACATGGTGTCAATGCAATTGCAGTATCAGCAACTTCAGCTCTGAAGTGATATGCCTCAGCCTTGTTAATTCTAAAATCCTCTAAGCAAAAATCCTACGTTAACCATTATAGAGATTGCATTTGTAACTTAAGATCTGAATAATTTTGCTCTAAAACAGCTAACACTCTACATTTAGCTGGAAAAAGATGATGAGAGAAATGCGTGTCATTGATTTTAGGACAAATGTGTGACAGATACCTTAGATATTCTTTGCATTTTGAATAGGCGCAAGACTTGAATGAGGGATTTTGCCATCAGTAGCCCTTTTAAAACCTTAACATTGCAAAGAATTATGATTAACCTTGACAGTGATTTTGTTTTTTTTCTTTTATTTCAATCATTGAGTGTGAATTACCTCATAGGAGCAGCTGACTAGGAGGAATTACTGAGCCTAGTAGTGTGAGGGAGCTAAATTAACATACACAGTTGAAATACAAGTTTGAAAAAGTTCTCTTTGTATATATTACATTCAGCTGTTTCAGGCTTCTGGCTACAGTAATTCTGTTTTCCTTTCCCCCTAACCCCAAACTAATGCCTCTGATGTGATCATCAATACTCGCCATTGAAACACAAATATAATTCACATTGAAACTGGAAAAGAAGAGGATGTTAAAATTGATGATATTTCTTGAACTGGATTTGAAACGGGTGATGATCACTAGACTTTCTGATCAAAGAATCTTATGATCTCAACAAATTGTAGAAACTGAGACGTCTATATGTTTGGAAAGGATTGCTGGGATCTAAATCTGATTGTAATTTAGTTCCATTAATTTTTGCAGTAGAGTAACTTGCTCAAAGGTGAATTCTTTTTCACATTTTCAATACTATATATCTTTGGAGTCTAATGGAAATTTCATATGGAGAAGTTGCAAATTTGTATCTTGTTGTAATTTGCGTATTATACATGTAAATTAAAGGGAAGTTGAAGGCTAGCACGGTAACTTCTGTTTGGCAACCCGGGCATCTCCAGCTGAGATCAAATAATTCACAATGTGGGGAATTTCAAGCACACGCCAGCACACAGACTTACAACATGGTGACAATTTCAGCCAGTATGCACACACGCACAGTTCTCTGGTTCCATACTGAGTAAGGACTTTTAATTGAGCAGTGGACTGTACAAATATCTATGCACCCCTTTAAACACCATAAACCTGGTGTTTGATGTATCTTTTTCAATAATTTATCATTTGTTCAATAATTGGTAACTTAAAAATTGGCTTTTTCATTGTTTAAGAACCAAAGTTTTTAATTAGAACTAAACAGATTAATAATAAGTACTCTTTAGTTGTGGCTTCCCTAATGATTAATGAAAAATATGGCTTTGCTCGATTTACCAAATTTTTGCACAACTGTGGGAAATAAAACCTGCGTTGAAGACATATAGACATATAGCATTATTGCCAAATCATTTACTCAGGAAAAATATAAGTTATTAACATTGAACAATTATCAACCCAAAAATTCTGCTGTAATTGCAAAATGTGGAAAAGTCAAAAAAGTCCTGATATTTTGTAGATTCCAATATTCAGGAAAGGGTCCTCTTGACATTTTGACAAGATTTAAAAATAGCCTGCATTGGTTATCAGAAAAAAAGAGATATCCTTGTGTTGCATTAAACTAGAATAGCAGATCCATGCAAGAAAATTCACATCCTTCAATAAGTCACAAAAAAGTTAAGATCAACCTGATTTAAATGTTGCAATAAAATGTGGTGAGAAGTTCAGAAAGCAGAAGAGTATATACGAACAACTGAGGGACAACCTAGTGTGTAGTCTTTCAACATGGAACAAACCAACTATACCATACAGTCATTGAAAGACACAAAGACTAGGGTGGATGCAATGAAAACTGGTGTGAAGGAAATGAAGAAAGCTTACAAACAAGTCAAGATTGATCAGATTACGAACTTCCATCAAGGGTAGGAACGGAAAGTTTGGAGGAAAGTTGAAGAGTATCATTTTTTCTGTTCAATTGTTCATGCGCTGCCACCAAATTTTGCCTCTTATTTACTGTTTGACATATCTCTTCCATTGATAAAATGAAATAGTCTGGCTTGAGTTAACAAGTTTAAGAAACTGCCAGGACTAGGTCCCACTTGACAAATCATCTCAACTTATTTGAGGATGTTGCAGACAGGCAATTATCATAAAATTATATCTTTAGACTTTCAGAAAGCTTTTTGCAAAGTGCCATGTGAAAGACTTCTAATTAAACAGAAAGCCACATGAATTCAAGGAAGAATATTTGCTGAACAAGCAACGGGTTAAAAATAGGTAAACCAAGAATATTCCTGAGAAATGTGACACCAAAATGAAAGGGAGAGAAAGCTAAGTGGAGTTCTGCATGGGTTAAAGGGACAATACTTGCGGCCTTACTGTTTCTAATCTACATAAATGATATGGATATTAAAATCACCTTAAAAGTGTGCAGATGACATAAGAAATTAAAAGAACAGTAGAGACTACAGATGATTGACAAAGGGGTTTAAATCAGTTATGTAATTGGGCAAACACGTGAAAAATTGATGGAGAAATGTGAAATATTACATACAAATGGGAAAAAAAGTGTGAAACCAGTATAAATAAGTGAAATTAAATTATACAGGGCGACTTAGAGACTTGGGTGCAGTATAAGACTCATCAGGTTCAATGTCCAGATAATATGGCAAAGCAATTAATAAAAATGAATTTAATGCTGGAATATATAACCAGAACAGTAGAATGTAAGTCTACAGAGATTATATTGATGCCTTTCAATGCTGGTTAGAGTACACTTCAAAACCTGTATTCAGTTTTGGCCACCATGTCACAAAAAAGTGCTTACATTAGAAAGAATGCAGAAAAAAGCAGCAAATGTGATCCCAAATGTAAGATTATAAGGAAAGATTAAAAAAGCTTAAGGGGGGCTCATCTAAGTGTATACTGAAGTATTCAATCTATAGATAAAGTAGCCCAAAATTAGCCAAAAAAAAGTAGAGAGAGAGGATTTAAATGGTAATCAGGTGAGAACATTTAGTAGATATCAGGGAAACTGTCTTTACCGAAGAGTGATAAATGTTTGGAATCAGCGACCAATATAGATTATAGAGGCAAGAATATTGGGGTTATTCGAAATACAATTGAATGCCATGATGGCAATGTAAACAGATGCGCTTCAATGGGCTTTTCTCCTGTTATAAATTGACCTGAAAGGTTGTTGCTGATAATATGTGTGAAGTGTTATTCATTATTTTTGGAGCATATGACTTAGGGTGCCTTAACAATGCTAGAAAGCAATTTCTGCTTTGCTCTGGTGCTTAACTGGTAGTGAAAGTACAAAGTTGGGACCCAACATGAGTCTAGAGCAAAGCTGAATGAGACTGCCAGGATGGAGTAATCTCAAACCACTTTGGTTTGACACCGCATAGAGTGCAAATCCAGTGTGATGCCGAATGTGGTTTGCAAAGTCCTCAGATGGTCTATCAGAACCTTTGGACACTTGATAAATGTATCAAACCTTAATATAAATGTTTAAGCAGAGAATCTTCCCACCCTCTAAACATTGACATTCCGCACTGTGCATTTTTATGTCCAGGCATGCACAAAGCCATCTCTTAAACAGGACAGTTAAAATTCCAGCCGGATAGGACCCAAGCAGTGCAGACAGGGTTCTGCCTGGCTGAAATAACTGCCGATACGGTTCTTAAACTGGTAACTACACTGTAAGTGCACCCTTCATCTTTGTCAGTTTCTAACATCATTTGGTTATTGGTATTCAAAGCAAATTAGTGTTAATTTATTAAAATTGGTTTTAAGACTTCAAATCCAAGTTGCACGCAGTGGAAGCTCAATTCACACAGTAAATTTAGTTGGGGACTTGGTGTAGGCAATTTGTTTAATTATAGGTAATAGCTGCACATCATTATAGTAAGTCAATTACAGTAATATAACTGAATTATTGTGAGGGTGGTGTTCTTGCTTATTTATCTAAATTGTTTATAAAATTCCAACTCATGGCTTGCATTTTAAAAATTACCTTCATCTGTACTTATGGAAGTACATGTTGGGATCAATAGTTGGTGCAAAATAACTACTGAGTGCTGCTGACAACGTAACTCATGAGTGCCACAAGATGAGTTACAACAGAGTGAACACAGTATGTAGGGTGGAATTTGAATTCAGTAAAATACTAATTCAAGTTAATCACTGTAGAAATTGCAAATTATTAACCTGGCATGTCTATTGAAAAGCTATTTGTATGTGCTATTTTTGTATTTACTATAATGTAAAGGTACAGTAAATCAGGTAAGCTTAACTTTGGTTTACATAAGGGATGAAATTTACTACATTCGTCTTTGCTGCCAAAGTTAAGTTCCTTTTATGAAGGACTCTTCCTTACAAAAGCACCTAATGAAATGGAGAAATCAAATTTAAAGCCAGATTCCACTCAGAATAGGACAGTATGAATCTTCATCTTTTAATTTGTGTTCAGAATAGAACTCTGAAGCCTCTGATTCAGTTAGAAATTTAAATAAGGTAGGTCACCAGTGTTTATACTACACCTCTCATTTGATGGGTGATTCTCGTTCCTTTTCCATTCCCTAAGCTATTTCTCTATCTGTCAAAATCTATCTTTTTCTCTCTTTTATCAGTACTGCTATAGTTCGTACTTCTCTGAACTTTCTTCTACTGTTTCTTCTAAGCTTCAAACACACCATTTTACATGCTCTTCTTCCCAATCTCTGATGTGTTGAAATCATCATTTCCTGATTTGTCTGGTCTTCTCTTGCACTTTTCAATGTTGGTGATGTCCTGCAGTATAGCCCTTGGCACTTCATTTTCATTTCTCAATTAAATAATTCTGTGCTCCTGAACCAGAAGTGCATTTTGGAGAAGTTACCCTTTTTGCTTTTTTTTTTAGGGAAAGCTTTTTTTTTCTCCCCTTACTTTGTTTCCCAGACCACGTTGCAACTAAAGCTGGCTACTGAACTCTGTTCTCAAACTTCACCATGCTGCTCTTCACAGGCCATTTGGAGATGCCCAACAACAGCCTGGAGATTAATCTCTCTACTTTTGTTTTATGTTTTTTTAATGTTTCCCCACAATGTAACTGAGATGGGGAGCAAAACAATGTTGAAGATTAAACTCATAAAAATGTGGGACAGCATTCTGTTCCGTTGAACTGCCTGACATGGTTCTTTATCTTTGCATGGTTTAAAACTGGTTTTAAATTCAGATTCTCTGTACATTTGCAACAACTACAGTGTGAACTGGTATCATTATTCCAAATTTATGAGACTAACTATAAATTTAACACTAACCCCAGTTTTAAAAATAATGCTGCATGCTCACAAACACACATTTACTCATAAAAGGAAGATACAGAGTATCTTCAACTTGCAGTTAACCTTAACCTTCATGTGCATGGTAACCAAAGGCAAACTTGATTGAATAGAGCAAAATCATAGAACAGAAGTTATGTGGTTCCTAAAGGTTTCACTATTATATGTGTAAGAATATTTTTAGATGGGTGGTGATAAACAACCATATATGCTCTTTGTTACTGTATTAAAGATTTCGCTTGTGATGAAAACAAAGGTATAAATATGTCAACTCTTCACATTCAGACTATGGAAAAAAAACATCGGATCAGATAAAGATGACTGCAGCATGGCAGTGCTATAATCAATAGTATTGATATTGAAATGTAAACAGATGATGTTCTAATGTTTTTTTTAGTGTTCCTTTTTAATTTTGTTTAATAAGTATTTTCAAGGTTATAGAGGTATTCCACAAGGTATTAATTAGAAATTGTGTAATATATCAAAGTGTATAGTCAGACTCTTGATTGGTCAACTAAGAGGTCACTCTTGAGGCCAAAGGGATCTTGTCAGGGTTAATCAGTTTAAAAGCAGTAGTCTCAGCCTTAACACATTATCTATAGGGATGTGTGATCTTATTTAAAATAATCTTGAATAAGAATCTTGTGTGTATCACAGTGAAATCTAGCTGAAGTGATCAATTTGGATAGGGCCCCATGTGATACTATAATGGGATGATCACTATATCCAAAGGTGGTAATCCCATAATGTTCGCAGGGCAGCTGTCAACCAAAAATGGCCAACCAGCAGAATTGTTAAACAGCTAAACAGTGCTGATAGCAGACAATCCTGTTTCTTTTATCCTTTTCCTACCATTTTGGGGAGTCCGGCATGAACAGATCAGCACAACTGACTTGGCCTGATGAGTACAACCAATGGAAAATGTGCAGGTTTAATGTAAATTGGTTTGGGAAATGTGATTTGATCCATATAGCTGTTGTATTTACATGCACTGTCAGGAAATCTCAAACTCTAAAATATAATTGAATTGCTCGCAAGAAATGTCCTGCTTAGCTTTGGAGTTCTGCACAATGCAAGTGAATGGAAAGGATTTATTTTTCCTTATTCAGTTATCCTCCATATACCGATGAACAAGCCATCATCTAAATGGAGGAAAACTGCAAGCAACACATTTGTAATCATTGTATCACCGGGCATTCTGCTAGTGTCTTTTTGCTCCAAACCAGAGGTACAATGTGCCTCTAATAGCAATCCAAGACTCTTCCTTAGCTAATAGTAACTCCCATTGATACCACTGTCAGAAGCATGGGGCAGATTGTTGAATTTAGAGCTCTTCCAAAAAAAAAGTTTCAACTCCATCACTTCAGCCATCCCTTTTGGCAGTCTCTGTAGTACCAACATGCGCACAATGTCCCTGGTATTGATTGATGCACCATATTCAGTCTTCTAATAATCTCAGCAGAAATTTCTTATTCATAGTATTCTGACTTCAGCTGATGCAAATGAATCTGAAGTCACCAGTCGTGAGTCTCAAAGAAGAGGAGGAGGAACTCTCCACCTCATGCTCCAGATTTCAGTCAGGTCTCGTTTCATGGCTGTAATAATTGTGTTGCCTCTAAATTGAGTCTGTACATTCCAGTACTTCTCCCTGGATCCCCATCCTTGATTTGGTGGACTTTTGTAGTTCACCTAATTTTACAGATTTTCTTCTTCCAATGTTAACGTGGGCATTTACTTAGGCAAGTGAAAAAAGTTACGTCCATTTGCACCAGCTTCTAAAAGGTCTGATAAGGTATACAGTCCCAGCAACAAAATAAGATGCCCTGTGTACCTGCTAGTTCAAGGTTCCTCAGTGGTATTATACTAACAGATGAAATATGAAGAATCACCCGTACATGGAAAAGCACTGATTCTTCACAACAAGAACCTAAAAAAACTTCATAAAGAAGAAAGCAGCAATAGATAAATAGATTTGTTAGATGAGGCTATTGAATCAAATTTGTTCACAAGCATGTAGTAAAAGTAAGTGCAACAGTTCTTCATGCCTTCAAGGTCAGTTCCCTTTTCAGTTTGGATAATTTAAAAACTCATTGCTAAACAATTGAAATTGTCTATGGTTAACAGAGGTATGCCTGGAAACATCAGTATGGGCTGCCGCCTAGGGATTCTGCTTTATATGCGTGCCTAGCTGAGAATTTTAGATTTTGCATTTGACCCATAGGTCAAATTCTTACCAATTGCTATTTCAGGAAAGCATCTTTTTTTAGGAACATTTGGCTGAGGACGATGGTGAAGAATGGTTATGTCCTTTTGCTCTTTATTCCCTCGGAATACCATCTCTTCGCCACCACCCCCTCACCCCAAAAGACTCAGTAGGGAATTTTTTGAGATTGTCAATACACCTACCAGAAACATTTTTGCCCCAAAAGCTTAGGAGCTTCTGTTTTCCTAGGCTGCTATGAAAATATGGGATTCTATTTCTGCTATTTTGTAGCCCCAGGAGGATAGGCATCAGGGTATTTAATCCATTCTGAGCCATGGGAGCTGAAGGAGAGAACAGTGAAATTGGAGAACAGAATACTCAAGCTTATGGGGTTTGTTGAATGTAAAAAGAGTAACGATGAGTGGTAAATATTAGAAGAGGAGATTCAAACTAACTACCTGGCTATTGGAACAGATGCCACACTGGATTCCAGGAAGGCGTGTAGCAATAGACTTAGCAATTTCATCCATCTTTGAGTATCCACAGCATCTATTCAATCTTAATTGGAAATTATATATGTTCTTGTAGCAAAGGAATTGCAGGGTTGGTAAACAGAATCTGTGGTGGTTGATTAATCTCATTGCATGTGATTATGAGATTAAAATAATCCTTTGACATCATCCAAAGTCACCCCAAAAGTAGCCTGACCTTCATTCCTCTCGGACAAACTTCTGTTTACGCTGTCCTGTCTGATTCTTCCTCCTTCAGGAATGCAGCATGGTTCCCATTGTATGGATGCAAAATGCACTCTCATCTCCATATATAGGAAGAGATCAGTTGTAAAATTAGACAGTTGTTTGTGTTCCACAGGGCATGTACCTTGTATGGCTTTCAACAACAACAATAATAACTTGCATTGATAGACTACCTTTAACTTAGCGAAACGTCCCAAAGCGCTTCACAGTAGCGTAATAAGCAAAAATTAATGGAATGATCCTCCACATACTGTACACTTGCCAACCAACCTCATTTTGGCCCTATTGGAAATGATTAGTTGATAATATGTTTGTTGTGTTGTGGTTTTTTGCTATAATGTTATGAGAATCTTTTGGGAGGTGGATAAGGGAAGAACATCCTTCATATAAGACATGTGAAAGAATAGTCGCTTGGGTGACATCATGATGTCAGAAGTGTCCATAAGGGTTTCTCATGATTCTCTCTGGTGGCCTGGGCTAGTGATTTTGGAAGGTATTTCTGTTAAAAGAGTGAAAACCTTGTGAGCTATGAAATCTTTGTGTTATGTTCAGAATTTTGTACAAATGAATCCAAAAAACAAGTTGATGTATGGAGAAGAGAAGCTTATTTTACTTCAAATAGTTTTACAAAAAAAACTGGCAAATAAAAGAAATATCTTTTGATATCATTATCCAATTGTCCCTAATTGTTACATACATTCTTAATCCCAAATTGTAGAACGTATAATTTTATAATGCTGTTTGCTGAAACCGTTGATTGAACCTGGAGGTCCCTGAGAGACAAGCTGGCAATCTTCCACTAATAACAATTGCAGAAAAATGTGACTCCAGTAAATCCCCAGTGTGTATTTGAGAAGATGGCTGATGGTTGCGTGCACTACCCTTGATTACCAAACCATCACTGAAAGATTCTGTATGATAAACGCAGCATGTATTCACGTTATGTTAGAGACTCTAATACTACCGACTCTTGAGGAATCGATAATGTTACAGTGCACCTGTATTTATAAACATTAATCTTGCAGGGGACTGTTGACTCTGGCTGCTAAATTGCAGTTGACATATCACATTTCTATCTTGTTTGCTCTCCCCCCTCCACCCCCCCCCACCTCCACTATCCCCATTCTCCAATACAAGGGTTGTCTGCAGAAAATACACCTGAAAGCTTGAATAGTTCCATATGCTTGTCGACTATGGAGGTTACATTTTGAGTGTTGTGCACCCTGTTGACATGATGCCTTGTAAGCGGGAAACTCCGTACTACTTAGAGTTTAAAGATAGTATGCATTACAAGCTTCCTCAAAGATTTATTAACAAGAAGTTATGATTTTAAATTTTCCTTCTGGTTCTATAGTGTTCCTAATAGTAATTGCAAGCAAATCACCTAGTTTTAAAGGCATGTGATGCTACTTCGGTCATAGTGATGTAACATTTTTTGTACTAGGAATACATGTTCCAAACTGAGAAGCACTTATTGTGGAACAATTACTGTTCGGCTTGAAGGTTTAAAGATTAGATTGTGTAAAATTCACAATTCTTCAGTAAACTTACTGAATACTCCCTACCAGCTCTGTCAGTGGGATCTTGATTTATGAAGGGTTTAATATACCAGTTTAATGTAGATCTTTTAAACCTTTGAAATCATGATTGTATTAATGGAGATGATGTGTGATTGTCATACAGGAAGCTGTGTACTAAGTTCAACACAAATTTAGTTGCTGTTACAGATTTTTTTTATACTTGAGGTGCAAGTGATGTACAGTACAGGTGTTAACATTTACATTCTTTGCCTGATATAGTGTAGCATGTGCTTGATTTCATTTCAGAGTGAAAAATAGATGAAATGCCAGGGATTCAAATAATGTATAATTCACAGCAAGTGACAGCAGGCTTTTAATACTGGCTCTAGCCGACAGCCTAGCGCCAGGAAATGTCACACTTGGAGTGAAAGCAACTTGCTTCCTGTTATGTAGGCTTTCTTGATGACTAAGTGATCGATTACCTATGACTTTTTTTTCTTTTGGGAAAACCATATGCAAAATGGTGTTTTTTTTAAGCCGTTTCATTTGTTAGACACAACGGACAGTGTTAATATATAAATATATGAAGTGTGTGCTTGAAATATCATTCACATCACCTGACTGCACAAAGTGCTTGTCAAACTGAAAGAACCAGCAGTAATTCACTGAGCTAGTGGATGAGTTAAACATTTTAAAATGCAAAATGAATAAGGGTATATGTTGTGTTGAGACATTTTATTTACTAGTCACCTTTTACCACTATTCCTTAATGCCCCACTTCCACTAGCCTGTGGTTGTTGTTCCTGAAGCTCTTGAAATTTTCTTACACTGGGTCATCATAGAAGCATCTGTCTAAAGAACAATGTCAGCAAATCTAAGACGATTGCTGATCAGAGAGACTCTTAACGCTACTGGGGTTAAGGAAAGCATTGGAGAAAAGGTAGAAAGAGTAGTGATAGTTGAAAAAGACTGGAAAGATGAAAACAATAAAATAAAATAAGAAAGAAAATATCAAATGACAAAAGAAACCAAGGAAGACCTCTGGGTAGCTCAATGAGATCACCACACTGTTCCTTGCACCTTTGGACATGGATTCAAATCCAACCCATCCCATGATGAAATGCAAAGGGAATGAGGAAACTTGAAAGGAGTTTGGACAGTCCCTCCTCAATTCCTAGTAGGTGTGGGGCCATTTCAAAAACCTTCCCCGAATTAGCACTAATAGAATTCCTCGCTCAGAGAGGCTATAAAGGTAGCTGATGTGAAAAATGAAGAACAAAGTCACACTGGTGCAAAAAGGGCTGTCTGAATGGGATTGAGTTGAAGGCATGTTGTTGCCACAGCACAGGGTCCTTTACTCTACAACTGACTGCTGTACCTGACTTACACGTCCTTGATGCTGACACTGGAAATATTCTATTCCTCAAATGCTGGCAAAACTGATTTTAAGCACAAGATTCAGCAAGTTGTTCCCTTTTTCAAATAAAATGGAATTTGACATCCTGATGGCTTAGAGATGATCTTTGTTGCCTGAGCCATATAGACCAGGAAGGTCCCAGGTTTCATCCCTGATCTGTTCTCAGCTGGGCCAGCAAAAGAAAAGAAATAACTTGCATTTATATAGGACCTTTCATGACCTCAGGATGTCCCAAAGCGCTATACAGACAATGAAGTACTTTTGAAGTGTAGTCGCTGTTGTAATGTTGGATGGGCACTACAGCTGCCCACAACATTCCTGGGTTAGGTGAGGGCAAGTCCACCAGTCCTGCTCCTCATCGCTACTGGAAATGGGCATGTATTGGAGATCAACAGAGGATTGGATCCGTTTTGGTCATGATGTCCCCACAGTCAAGACAGTCTTCCAGCACTCACTGTCCAGACTCGAACATGAATACTGTCCCACCTGGGCAAGGTACCAGAGGTTGACATGTGTCCATGGAAACATATCCCACTGAAGGAGGAGGAAATTGGAGTGAGGAAATAAATAATTTGAAAATCTAAAATGAGTATTACAACAATAAATTGCATTAATATAGCCCTTTAAATGACAAAAAGAAAGGAATGGAAGAGTTTTTTGTAAAAGGACAACTGAAAATAAAAACTAATTGAGAAAGTAAGGTAATCGTGTTTTGGGGAAGAATTGAAAGCCTTCAAAAGTAAAGGAAATTTTCCTTTTCTTGGAAACATTTTGCAAATGAACTCCTAAAATGCTACTAAGTAACTTCAATATTGACTCTTGCCTTGGGCTACTGGAACAGTTTGATTCTCTTGTTTATAACATCAGTGATACTAATTTCTGCTAGATACTACTTCCATGTCATTAGTTATACATAGGTTATTCATAGATTTCTTGATTTTATTAATTTTGATCAATGTATGTTGTGCATCATTTGGAAAAACAAACTACAAGGACTCATTTCTAAGAGTAATAGCAGAACTGCAAACCAGAACACACACACTCTAAAGAGTGAGTTCTTGTTTTTTTTTAAAAATACTTTAACGTACACAGTTGCTTAGTGTGTCAAATCTAATTTATTTGCTTAAACAAAAAGAAAAAGATTGCAGATTCTGGAAAACGAAAACAGAAAATGTTGGAATCACTCAGCAACCCAATCAGCATCTGCAGAGAGAACAGATGACTTCATTGGGTAGATTTTCAACTTGCTGCGCAAGCGTAAAACTGCTGTTATGGGTCAGCTGTCAATGATAGAAACGGCCTTATTTTCATTTCCATTGATTTAAATGGAAATTAAAATTGGGTGGTTTCTATGACGGGCAGCCGATCTGCAATGTCAGTTTCACACCCGGGCGGCAAGTTGAAAATCTGCCTCAAAATTTAAGATATGGCCCCTTTGTCAGAACTGGAAACCACTGTTGAAACTCCAGTATGACTAATGGCCACCTGAACAAGGTACCAAAGGTTGACCTGTATCCATGGAAACCAGCCCCAATGAGAGACTCAACGTCTTAAGAAGAGGAAATAGCAATTTGAAAATCTGAAATGAGTTCTGACAAAGAGTCCACACCTGAAACATTAACTCATCATTCTCTCCAAAGTATTTTCTGTAATTTATTTGCTTATCATGCCAAACTGATATTCTTTCCTTTTTCTGTAATGCCCAATGCTGATAATTCCTTTGCCAAACTAATATTCTTTCCTTTTACTGTAATACCCATTGCTGATAATTCCTTTAAAAGCTGGATTGATTTAATTTCTAAACAATACTGAAAGGTTTGGCACACGAAAGGTTTCATTTACTTCACACTTCCTTTTTTCATCTGCAGGCTCGAGAGGAGAGGAGAGTTCAGAGGAAGAGCCACCTTTGGATATGACTACAGTGCAGGATATTCTGAGCAGTCATCGTTACAAATCTTACAAAGTCAGCATCGTTCACAAACTTCGATTCACCACTGATGTCCAATTAGGTAATTATTATTACTTTGTGAAATGCAACCTTTATGCTTGTCCAATGACTTCAAACAACAAAAAAATTTGATTTTTAAAAATTATTACCTAAAGTAAATTGGCCTCTTTCCCTCATCATTCATTTTCAAAATAATTCTGTAATGGCTGGCCATATTGTAGGTGCTAACTACATTAATTGTACTGGAACACGAAGGAACTAATTATTCAAATTGCTGTGAAAAGTATTTAATGTTTTCTAGGGAAGGGTATCATAATATTTTAAAATTTAACGACTAAATTGATGTGTTAATAGGAGCTTAATTTATAGGTGTCATATCTTCCTCGTCCCTTTATAAAGTGTTTTGAAGTGTCCACTCTCTAGCTAGAAATAAAATATTTTTTAAAAATCAAATTAAAATCTTATTTTGCAATTGCTTTGCATCGATTTGATGAAGTTGAAAATTTAGATGTTGGGGTCTAGTTAATTTGACAAAGGGAAACAAACTGGTATAAGGCATTTAAACAGAACAGAATTGGAGCTTACTGCCAAATTTTGCAACAGTTATAGATTAACAATACCAAAAGGTATCATTGCTGTTACGCAGATATAAATGGTAATGATTACCATTTTTTGATAGACATTCTGAACTTCTCCTCTTAAAGGATAATAGTTGCCATATAAAGTTTTAATGAAAGCTTTTTGTTTGTGATTTAAGCATGTCACAAGAAAAGCGCTTGCTTTCTTTCTCCAGGTATCTCCTGCCCTAAATATTGCTGATCCACAATTTCTCTCCTCTTAAGATACTTGATGCAACTTACATTAGAGAGGAATGACCAAGGCTTCAATGGTCAGATGTCATTATATCAGGAGTTTGGAACTAATACCCTTAAAGGCAGCGGTGGTGCAAGCTATTGATGAATATCCCTTTGCAGCTCATAAACATAACTTTGTTCCACCAAAATGATTACAAGATTAAATATTGTTGATTTGGGTCTCTTTTTGCTCAATCCTTTGATTATATAGGTTGATCTGAAACTGCTGTGATGATATGCATAATTCTGAAATGCACATTTAGAAAAGAAATTGGCAGATGCACAAGTCCAGGCAAACGTATCTGTTAAATCAACAAATTGTAAACATAATATTTATATAATAGCATTGATAATGTTCAGTGCCATTTTCACAATGTTTAAGAAAAAAATGTTCAATGTAAAAAGCATTTAATTTCTTGTTTTGAATATTATTTGCACTCTAATAACTACGGATTTTTTGAAGTAGTAGTGATTTTTATATATGCACCGTTCTCAAACTTGAAAGGCAAGCAAAATACCATTAAATTTGTATTTTCAGCAGAAAAGCCTCATTTGAGCGTCATGCAAAGTGTTATTGGAACATGAAATGCATTACCACAAGTGGCTGTTAAATCAACACAATTTGCTAAATCAACCACAACATTTAAGCGGAAATGAAACAATTGCAGATGAAAAATATTAAGAGTACAGGGAAAGGCAGGGAAATTAAAGTAGATAACTCCAAATGGAGGCAGCTCTGGTTTAGACACGATGGGCCAAAAGGCTGAAATTTCTGTGAGCATTATTGTTTCAGTGCCAGGCCCTATGGAAGAGCTTTTTGAATGTGATATCCTACTTGAATTTTTAGTCTCTGAGCAAAGTTTTGTACTTTTGTGATGAAGGTAAGGAAATTGCATGCTACCATTCACGTAAGAAGTCATTTTGCAAAGCTCATATTTTTTTTGCCAGTCACTGCGAGTTTGCTTCCAAGAGAATTTTTTGCCTCTCTGCATCTGGAAGCTGTCAGAACAGAAAGCTTGAAAAGGTCATCCTTTATCCCTTATCACTAAAGATAAATGATATAAGGGGAGTGGAACTGTTAGGTGAAACGAATGGTTCAACTTGTTCAGTACTGATGGGACTGACCTGTGAGTACAGCTTTCAGGGGTTAATGCACCTTTCACTGTGCTTATAAATGTGAGTTTTCAGTCATATTTTAATTCTCTATCTGCTTTATGTAAGGTACAGTCTGCCACGTGGTAAATATAAACGTGCCTGGGTCTCTTGTCCAAAGGTATTGATGTCCACTATGAAGTTGATATACAAGAAAAGCAGGGTCTCCTCAGATAATTTCAACGCTTGCACGTATTTTGCTTCAAATAAGTAAATTTGTCATCAAAACCAAAATTAATAGTCCCCCTTTAAAAATTTCAAGCACTTCTCAATAAGAGAGAGTCTTTTTTCTCCATCATTATATTAATCAGCAAATCCATAGGCAAATTTTTAATTTGTCGGTATTTATATCTGTTACTAATAATTATGTGAATTGTGATGACTAAGCAACACATAATAGGGTTTAAACATTTTTGCTGTTTTCTCAAAACCACAGGTTTTAAAAATTATCAATGTTTAAAAAGAATGTAGTTTCAGAGTGAAAATCACTTTGTCCTGGAGTAAGAGTGTAATTTACAAGTTCGCTCTCCAGATCTTTATCCTTAATTGCAGATAGGCTTGAGTCTTGGTAGTGCCTGGATAAACTTATCACGATTCTAGAATCTTGATCCTGGTGCTCCATTATTAAGACATACAAAATGCCAACGTGGTATTGAGAGTGCCAGTTGATATCATTCTCGTTACCAGCCCACATGCACATTTTGCCTGTGTTCTTCCCTCAGACCTGTCACATTCTGAATGAGGGAAAACTCCACATCTGAAATCAAGCACAGGCAAATTAAGTGATTCTGAATGGGAACTTGAAATGGAGTATCTGTGGGCAGCTTCCCTAAGGATGTCATTAAGAATTTAGACTCTGCTGATCAGTTCTTTTTTTAATTCCACGTGAAATTATTAAATTGACCGACTTATATCAGATTAACTGGAGCAAATCCACGTTGTATTTCATAAATGAAAAAATTCCAATGATTCCCATTAATTACAATGCAACTGTTACTACCAAATGTTGATATAAGATTAACACAAAATTGTAGCTTGATTTTTTTATAATGTAATTCACCTCTCTTTTTCTCCTTCTTACCGGCTCTATCCACCACTCCTCTACCAAGGAAGGTAGGCGCTCAAACGGTGGGATTCTTCCTTTTTTTTTCCTCATCACCCCACTCCCTACTTGATCTGTATAGGTTGGGGTGGGCAAGAATGATGTGGTTTCATTCCTTCCTTCATTACTTCTTTCCTTCCCTCAGAGGACATTCGTTTCTCCTCTTCACCACCTCTTTAGGTAAACATACAAAAAGGTGAATCTTCCCACTCCATAGTGCAGCAGGTCCATGTATTAATATGCTACACAGCCACGGCTGCCTATCTCTTGTACCTTTTTCCTTCAGTTTGGCAGGACCTTTAACAGAATTGATTACTTTCTATCTTTCTGAAATACAAAATGGAGTCTTAATTTAACTCATGTAAGCTGAGATTCCAGCTGCTGTTAGTCAACAATTGTCTATTCCTGGTTGTACATTGCTGCTGGAGCCATAAGAAAATCCAGAGCAAATAAAGACAATTCAGACCATCAAATCTGCTCCATCCAGAGAATAATTTATTATTCTAAAGTGGATTTCCTTCCCTACTTACACTGGGAGAAAAAATTAAGCATTTTTGTTAATATTTCTATAGCCCTCAGGGGTAACAGTTGGGTCATTTAGATATTTGAAGACCAGGGTGTTGTAGTGGTAATTGGAAGATCATTTTTTTTCTCTGTTCCTGTGCTGGGATAGTTGATCAAAACTGTGAGGAAAATCTTAACCAGAGTCTGTTGGCTACAAAGAGTGCTCACAGCAGCATATCCTGTCTGCAGTTACATGAGTCAGAAGGTCTCTTCCCACTCCCACACCATTACCTCAGGAGTCCCCCAAGGATCAATCCTTGGCCCCCTCCTATTTCTCATCTACGTGCTGCCCCTTGGTGACATCATCCGAAAACACGTCAGGTTCCACATGTACGCTGACGACCCAGCTCTATCTTACCACCTCTCTCGACCCCTCCACTGTCTCTGATTTGGTTGTGTGCAAATTAGCCACCTCTTTTACCTACCAAACAACACCTCAAAAATAATTAAATGACTCCAGTGATTTTGAACATCCTGAGGACGTGAAAGGTACTATATAAGTGCAAGTTACTTCTATCACCATATGTTTCTATAGGGATCAAGGGATATGGGGGAAAAAGCGGGTTCAGGGTACTGAGTTAGACGATCAGCCATGATCATTTTGAATGACTGAGCAGGGCCGAATGGCCTACTCTTGCTCCTATTGTCTATGTTTCTATCTGAACAAGATATCATTCTTCTCGTTTTCAAAAATAGTCATCTGCTCACAGTTTCCTCATACAACTAAATATGACCAAAAGTAACCATCATAGTGGAAATAATACTTGGATTTTTTTTTATGTATTAGGTAATCTTCCAGTTCACACCTGATTTTTTTTTTAATTGGGATTTAGCTTCCTATTAATGTCTCTTTTTAAATCACTTTTTTGAAAAAAAAATACACTTTTGTTTGGTAAATGAAAAAATTTTCTTATAGGAACAGGAATAGGCCATTCAGCCCCTCGAGCCTGTTCCGCCATTCAATTAGATCATGGCTGATCTTATAAAGAATTAACTGTAAAAGGTGCAGAATGCTTTCATTTTTCAAGTAATGCTTTATATTCCTTTGACAGTGTCTGCCATTTTAAGCCCATACTTTAAACATTGTGTTCTAAAGTGCCTGGGACTACATCTAACAAAAAACATTTGCAAAGAAACTACTATTCATGTTTTGCTGAGTAAAAGTAATTTTTTTAATTTGGCAAACTTGCAGAAGCAGCAGTTGTGTTTAACTGGTGCAGTGAAAAGTATTTTTATCTCCAACAAAAATTAGTGTTATTCATGATTAATGAAAATTGGAAATATCTAAACTAAAAATTATTTTTGACATTTTATAAATGTCATCTGTTGCAGACTGCACAGAGATGCTAATGTCAACTAGAACGCTGAATAAAGTACAGATGTAATATGATTTTGTTCCACTATAGCTTAATTTTTCACTTTCATAAATGCATTAATTTGCACACTGTACTTGAAAGACGGGACGAAGTGATTCCTATTCACATCCATTTGTTTTAGCTAAAAAGGAATTGGCCAAAAGCATTAAAAGATGAGCTTGTTTAAATCAGTTAAGTAATTCAGCAGTGTTTAAAATTAAAGAAAATTTAGGAATAGTAGAAACAGCTTCATTACACTACTTTTTCTTCCCCCCCCCCCCCCCCCCTCAAAAAAAAATTTCAAAGCTCGAATGGATAAAAACTAGTAGAGTGGCGGAGTAGCCTTTGCTGAAAAGATTGATGCAATGGGGAATGACCTTGGCTTGGAGCAGGAGCTAGTGATGTATGTACGAGCATCTCACTGCTAAATGGACCCAGATTTGTAGCACTAATATACATGGAAGCCCAGAACCAAACTCAGGATGGCAATAAATCAACAGCCACTTTAGGTGTCATTTCTGGTTTATATTCTGGTATTGTTCTATCAGTTTAATTCATGTCACTATCATCTGTTCATCTGGAACAGTTTTATATAATTTTCCAGTGGAGTTACCTGACAAATCCCATCAAATTAACAAGGTACATTAACAATATTGACTGCTTCTGTGGTTTCTGGAGCTTGTGGACCATAGAATGAATTTTAGATGTATTCCTTTTTTAGTTTGCAATTTTGAGGGCTTTTGCAAGCAGAAGCACTTGTTTAATTTTTTTCTTTGACTGATTTCAGTAACTTAAAAAATGTAATTTTTTTTTTAGAAAGTAAACCCAAGCAATTTTTTTCATAAATTTATTTTGTAACCTACCTCTTATTGAATACTTTCACATTTTACACTTTTTCTATCTTCAGTGTTATTAGTAGGTTCACATTTTATTTACTTTAAATAGTAATTTTATTGAGATAAACATCATTTTTAAGCTTTTAATAATCAGACTACTTCTCTGGGGTTTACACATGCTGTTACTTAATGCTGTCTTTCTTGTTTAATGAAAATTACAATCATCTTAAAAAAAAATATATAGAATTGTTATCTTTTCTCCAAATGGCAATTGATTAAAGGCAAATTTTTATTGTTGTATGTCTTCACATTGATAACCGCTACATTTACATTTTTGTTAATAAAAAGGGCTTTTTTTTTAAAGCTATGCACTAATCCAGTGCTTCATGTCCACTTGATATCCAGTTCTGTGAAGTGGGAGTGGAAATCGATTGAAACTTTTTATAAAACAAAATTATATTTATACTTGAGTTCATATAACTCCTTATCATGTTAACATATCTTCAACTACTTCACATGATGAGTTATTTTTGAAGTGCACAACTGTTCTGCAGGCAAGGTTGTCATTGTTGATTAAAGCAAGATGCTGTCTTCAACAGTGATCAGGCAAACATGGGTTAAATCTGTGCAGAACTTAATGGGGGTGATTTTAAAATGGAGCCGGGAAGGGGGCGGGGGTCAAATTGAGGTCGGGAAACCCATTAGTACGGGTTTCTCGGACGCCCTTACGATTTTGACGTAAGGACGTCTTTTAATTTTTTTTGTCAGTTTCCCGTCTGACAGGCCGGCCTGATTGACAGGCTCATTTCAGTCAGACGGGAGACCAGCCAGGGAGAGGACGCCTTCAGGTAAGTCTTTGTTTGTATGGATGGGGAGGGGGGTTGCATGGGTGGACACGAGGGGCATAGGTTGGCATGGGGTTGCGAGTCATGGGGGATGGGATCGGGTGTCAGTTACAGAGGATCGGGGTCGGGGGTGGGGGGGGGTCCGCGATCGTTGGGGGGTCGGTGCTGGTAGGCTTGTTGGGCCTGGGGGAAGCACTCCTGCTCCTCCAGGCCCACAAGCTGTGACTTTCTAGGCACCTACCTGTTAGTCTCGGGCCTTCTCGCCTCCTTTCATGAGACGTATAACAGAAGGCCTGGGAATCCTGGCCCCCTGGGGTTGAAATCGGGAATTGGTGAAAAATGGAGGCCTAAAGCCACCTTGAAAGGTTTTAAGGCCCGACCCACCTCCTGGGAGCGGGTTGGTGTCCCGTCCCAGTGATAAACGGAAATGGGCAGGTTGGGAGTGGGTCTGAAATGGTGGCAATTTTCCTGCCTCTAACCCACCTGTTTTTTAAATTGAAAATTGAGCCCTATATGCCTATTCTCCAGGTGTCTAACAGCTTTTGAGTTTATCTGTACTCTGAAAGAAGGGTACTCATGGAATAAGACTTTTCTTTCACAAGTTAAATCAATGTCCTAGATTCTCAGATGATTCTGTTTTATAAATGTCCAAGTGGGTTATTAAGTACTACATTTAAATTGTATTTTTTATTACTCGTGACTATTGTGAACACAAAAGCAGCTTTAATATACCGGTTTGGTTATGTGAGTTACCAGTCTTGTTGAAACAGTGGAGTGATATCTTCTGCGATATCAATCTCCAGAGGTAGCTGGAATCCTGCCATCTTGAAAATCTCTCAACGGAGGTATAATATTAATTCTTGTGCCATATTTGCCTCAAGTGTATATTTTAGCAGTGAGTCACATTATAGTGTCAATTTTTATTTCTGCGACTTGCATGAAAATATATTTTTAAAAAGTGTCAGCTTGGTTCAGTTGGTAGCAAGCATTCTTGTCTGTGAGTCAGGAGGTTGTGCATTCAAGCTCCACTTCAGACTTGGATACTTAATCTGGGCTTATACTTGAGTACAGTGCTGAAGGAGTGCTGCATTGGCATTGGTGCCGTCTTTCAAATGAGACGTTAAATCAAGATCTCATCTGCCTGCTCAAGTAGACATTAGACATAAAACATCCCACTATTCAAAGAAGAGCATAAAGTTCTCCTGGTGTCCATGCCAAATAGCCCTCCTTCACCCAAAACTCCCAAAAAACAGATTCCCTGGTCATTCATTTGCTGTTTGTGACATCTTGCTGTGCACAAATTGGCAGCCACCTTTACCCATGTAAGAACAGTGACTGCACTTCAGGATGTGATGTGGTGCTATATAAATCTTACATTCATTCATTCTTTAAATATTATTCAAACATGTTGAATGGTTTTTACTGTCAGTTGCTGTATGAAAATTAAGCCAAAAAATTCCATACAGCTAAGGACAGAAATAGTGACTATAGCCTATTGATCACACTGAAAGTCTGAAATTATAAAAACTATTTACATGTTAAAATTCATTGACTGTTGTAAAGCATTTTATTCTGTTGCCTCTCTTGCTAATGATTTATGCAGCTGTTTTTGTGAACTTGTATTCTCATCTCAAATTTACATAAACTACAATCTGACTATAATATTTGAATATCAGTGCTTAATGCAGAATATTTGCCAGATTTCCAAATTATTTGATCACTGTTGCCATTCCAAGTTAAGAAAAATAGTTGTGCACTAAATGTGAACTCAAGATCCAAATTGAAGTAAAATTGAAGGCTCTTAAATAGCACAATGAAATTGAAAGTGATAGCTACTACTAAATAATTTCTATCCTCAGTTAGAAAACTATTTATTTGTGTTTAAGGTTGAGAAAAGTAAGTTCAACTTTCAAGTTGCCACTGAGACAAGGAATGATTACTAGTGTATTTCTTCGCATGAAGGGTGTTTTTTATGAGAATAAGTAGATTTTACATGGGTTGAACAGAATCTAGATAGATCTAACGCAGCATTAAGAGGTTCGTTTCTGTTTTTAAAAAGCAACTGACTGAGAACTCATTAAATTTTCCCATCCACTAAAATATTTTCAAGTTTTATTTGTATGATACTTAAATTATTACCTACAGCTGTAGGATTTTGAGTATAATGTGCACAAGATTCTATTATACATCCACATAAAACTTCCAATTAAACATTCAATACCCTCATATGAGTCGTGCAACATTCTGTATTGTGACATTAAATCTGCTTCCACACCATGAAGCTTTGTTTGCTGTCAACTCATCCTCATTCTAGTCAGTTACCGTACACTATCAAGACCCTTAGCTAGCTTTCTCCCACAGAGCTTGATTTGATAAGTCACAAGTAACAAAAAATATATATACTTCAAATCTGATCTTGATAAGTCTTGTATATATCAAAAGTTGCTCATTCGTGTGTTTCAACACCAACATGTCTCAGGGTCTGGATGACCTCTTTCAAACTTGGCATTTCCTTACCACTTTATAACACGCTCCTATGTGTGTGCACAATATGCATTAAGAGGAATTGGCTTTTGTATTGCCATAATATAACTGCTATTAATGTCATCAAACCACAATTGGCCACAATTCAATAAAAATCTGATAAAATCATATTTTATATTATAAATAGCTGGCAGAATGCTATGACTTTTATTTGTCGCTGTGACTCCCTAGTGCTAACCGGAGGCCTTACTTATGTTCAGCTGAATAAAGCAGCTTCTATTTAAGTGCGACCAAAATGCAGGATACTGCACCATTGTGCTGTTTTTAAGAGTACAGTTTCCATTTCAGACACTATTTTATCATTTTTTTAAAAAATTATTTGGTGGTTCAGAAATCTGCTCTATATTCAGTCTTCACTTCATATGCTGCAGAAAAACTCTGAGTTTTGGAAGGCTTAAGAGAGCACTTTATGTGTTCATTCCATTAAGATTTATAAAGTGTGTCAAATGGTTGATATAAAATCACTTACACAGCCCACTGGTTTATATCCCCACTGATTCACAGGTATCTCAGGAGAAAAGGTGGAGATAGACCCTGTTACTAATCAGAAGGCCAGCACCAAGTTCTGGATTAAACAGAAACCCATTTCAATTGATTCTGATCTACTCTGCGCTTGTGACCTTGTGGAAGAGAAGAGTCCAAGTATGTAGTACTACATTTATACACTCTATCTTTGTGCTGTTGTGTGAGTGAGTGCATGCACTCAAATAGAAAAATTAGAGCTGTGTATTGTCCACAGGTTTAATATTAGATAAGACATTGGTGCCTATGATACATTTTTTATCCTTTTAGACTGCTAGCTGCGTATCTGTATTGTGTTACCGAAATCAATTTCTAAATTTTCAGCAGCCTAAAGGTTGAACAACATTTTGTTACACTCTGCGTAATGGTGCCCTGTTAATCCATCAGAATTTTCTGGTGATAAACCCGGTCAAATTTGTTAAGTTGAGAATTTAATATGATCTGCCACTACCGTTCAATTATTGGTGTTGTAATGTCAGTCAGATTTTTTTTATATCACAATCCCTGCTCTTTTTTGGAAAAGCAGTCTATAGAATTGTACATAAAGGAGTAGTAGATGCCTGTAGAAAGAAGTTGGTGTTTTTTTTGTATTTTATCAGAACCATTATTCAGTCTGTACACAGATATTTACGTTAATTTAACAAATATTGCTTTTGGAGATTTTTGTTAAAGCTGCTTGGAGAAGGATAAGATACAAGATTCTGGACTTGTGGTTTATATTCTTGTTTTGATTTTAATTTTTTGTTCTTTAGAAACATCTAAACTTGCTTTGAGAAGTTCTTCAGTATTGTATGTCAATATTAAGTCTGCTAGTTGATCTTAAACTCTGCAACATCAGGATTTTTATTTATTTCAGGACAGTATTACAGCACTGAACTCTTGAAGGATAAAACACAAAATTACTTTCTTGTAGGAGCTGAGATTTAAAATGATAAAGCATGATTGTTTTACTTATGGATTCACGTCCCTCTCGGCTTCTGCAAGAACTCCAGCTTTCTACCCGAGAGGTTATACCAGCTACCCCATCAGGGAGGGACACTCGTGTTTCTTTCAGAAATTAATTCTCTGTCTTCTGTTAAAGATTAACCGCCTCTTTTTCTTTTCTTTCAAAGATTGGTCACAATGTAAAATTGAAGAATTATTTCTAAATAGAGAAAATGTTTGTGGAGGTGGAGGGCATAACACATTGTACACCTAGTGGGTTTACTGAGAAGTTCCTTTCAAAACAGAAACTTGCATTTGTATAGCACATACCTCAAAAACATCTAAAGCACTTTCTGTACAATTAATTACTTTGAAGTGTAGTGATTGTTGTTATGCATACAAATTTGGATGTCATTTTTGTGCACAGCAATATCTCAAACAGCATTGATTTGCATGATCAAATAATTTGTTTTTGGTAGTACTTTTGGGGGGAGGACTGTTAGCCAGGGAACTGAAAGAACCACCTGCTCCTCTTAATGCAGTCAGAGAGGTTTAGGGAGGGAATTCCAAAGCATAGGGGCTAGATGACTGAAGGCACATCTGGACTCTTAAAACCCACTTCTTTGACCAAGCTTGTAGTCATCCCTTCTAATATCTACTCCTTTGTCTTAGCGTCCATTTTTTTTGATTATATCTCTGAAGTGCCTTGGGACTTTTCCATATTAAAGGCACTATATAAATGCAAGTTGGTGTTTAATTGTCCAAAATTAGTTTTTGATTTAAAGAACTGGTCAGTAGGAATTGTTTTACAACAGCCAAAATACCTCCAAATTGACTGAAATATTATGTGTTTAATATGTATAGTGACAAGAATGCTTCACGTTTAGTAGAATAATGTTGAAATTCCCATGCAGAGTAAAGGTTTTTTTAGTACAACCCTCTGCAGTTTATTGTTCCAATTGGTTCCTTTTTTCTCTTGAACAGTGGTCTGAATCCTAGTTTATTTGGTGCATTTCACAGTATAGAATCAGCTATATTTTAAATCCACCTTTCAAAATGGCTTGCCATTCCAGCAAACAATTAAATAGCTTTTTAGATGCAGTGCTTTTGCAATGATACATTGATTTAACCAATTAGCACCTTTTTATTCCCCTAGCTTATGCACAAGCCAGTTAAAAGCATTTGGTATTGCACCATTTGGAAATGTTAGGAAATGCTAGTATGCTAATATATATGTCAAACCTTGATACTGGATGAAAGATTGCTTCGTTTCAGACTATTAAATGCAACAAAGACATTTCAGTTTCTTCTTTTGTGAGCACTGCACTATACTGTTAAATCCCACTTGTCATTAATTGCATGCAGTGCATCATGTGACCTTGATCTCCTCAAGAGTTATCATTCCATTGCTGCAGAGGGGCTTAACAGAATGTTAACCTGATAATGGGGACTGGGCCTTCCTAGTAGTGCCCCCATCATATACTTTTCTATTGAGCGGTTCTGCTTGACTAGCTAAAGAAGGTGGCAAGAAGATTAATGATGGTAGGCTAATACAGGAGGGTGTACCTTTCCAAGACTTCCACCGCAGAGATATTAGAGCTGAACCAGAGCTTGGCTTTTTCCTTAACCTGTGACCTTTAACCCTCCCTCACCGTTGAGATCTGTCACTGTAGCCGACGTTTTGATTGATGTTCCTACAAGAGTCGGTCTTTTTCATTGAATTTCACATCTGCACGAAAATAGCTTTTCTTGCAGAATTCATGCTGGCTGTTAGTGATAGCAAAATTGATGGCAGAAATGCTTTTATGTAGTTTTCATTTAAAACCAAAGATACTTGACACATGCTAATGTAGTGTTGTGCCCTCCAGTGCCCCGTTCTTATGCTTACTTAGTTCAGTGCAATTAATGCCTTGAATCTTGCTGTAATATGGATTGCACTAGAAGCAAACTTTAAAAGAAGGTAATTTTAATTCATTTAATATACACTTACTGTTTACTGACTTCCCACTAATACTGGCCTCTTGTGTGACTTATTACATATGAGCAGTGAGTTCACAAAATTATCAGTCCAGTGCCAATATTTTTTCGCAAAGTACCTGGCAGTACAAGTGCCCTCAGCTGCTTCGTTAAAACTACTAAAAAAACCATTTTGTTTAAGAATGAACCTATATGAGTAGTCCTAAGGTGCTGGTATAGGTTTGTTACAGAGCAGCAAGTGCCAGCTTGGTGTAGGTCCAGTTTTTAATACTGCCTTTGGACTACTTGGGATGCTTTCACAGTTGTCAGACAAGATAATCTATACTTGAGCCCTGGTGCCAATTTGTTGTTTTTGGCAAGACGTAAAAGCCACATGCAAATTTCTCTGTTAATGCATTTTCCCTACTTGGTGCTACTTAATCCATGTTGGATAGAGTGCCGGAGAAGAACAACTGCAACTGATGATAGGTAAGTAAAAGCATCTTTTCCCATCTCCTCAAACTGTTTCATGTATTTTTTCAATGATGTAGCACTACAGTTGGAGTCATTTACAGAAAAATGTATTTTCATTTATAGAAAAGTATATATTTTACCTTGTGTTGTAATTTGGAAAAAGTAATCATTTCTGTTATGAGGACAAGGCTGTGTTGAGGTAAAGTCCAGATTTTGTGTTGAAGAATCTCAAAATAATATTTTGGTCTTGATGTTGTGGACCACTGTCCTTCCCTAACTGTTATTGGCAACCCCCTCTAATGTGATTTGGCAGTATTTGTTAGCATCAGCATTATTTTAACTCTTTTTTGCATCTGTGCCAATCCACGTGTGTGCTGGCACCAATTTGTAAGATTCTTTCTTCTAGTCCTGGTGTAGATGCTTCAATGCAGTTCACTATTCTGACGGACTGGTCATGATTTCCATGACAACCACAGGAAGTTCTGCTCTGATTTGGTGATCCCTTGCAAATCCTAGCCAATTAGAAAATATATCAGTAACAGATGTTTAAAATATTGTGGATACTGTGATTACTGCTTTTCACTGCTATTTTTAATTATTCATTAAAATATACTATGAATAAGTAATTTATTACTTTTTTTTGATATAATATAATTAGGTGGGAGGGGATGGGAAGAGGAGAAGCAGCAACCCAGATTGCTCTCGTGCATCTCCAAATGGCAGATAAGTGTAGGGAGCCCTAGAAACTGGTCACCTCCCTGTTCTCAACTTGTGAGCGTGTAAAGGGAGAAGGGGATCTCAATCACAAAAAAATGGTTTCAGGCGAAATTATCTTTTGTACTCATTTTTCTTTCTCTTTATTTTCTATTGTTCTCCCTCTCTCCCCAAAAACCATTCTTGTGATTATTAAAATTGTATTCTATAAAGTGCCAAAAAAATCCAAGATTCAAAAGAGTTAACTACATAAATCCCAATCCGTAGCGAAGTGCTAGCTTTTTTAAAAAAAAATCTTCAGAATTTGATCTAATTTCTTAATCTAACTACGGATATTGCATGTGGAACAACCTTATATAACCTCAGGTTATTTTGTCTTCTAATTAGTAGATGCGTGTTCCTTTCCCTTTAAAAGTGTGCTAATAAAGAGTTTAATCGTGTAAAAATTCACTCAACTCATTCAAAACCTAAGTGAGATTGTAGCAAGAGATGGTAATACCAGGATTGGAGATATAAGAACAAATAATCATGAGATGCATATTGCCTCATCCTTTTAACAAATACTATTTCATAGCCCTATTAAAAAGGGTCTTAGCTATCCTGTCAAAGCTGGCCTACCGGGGTTTTTTAGTTTAATTACACTATCCAATTAAAACTCCTTGCAGCATTTTGATTTTCTTCTCCTTGGGCTTGAGTGGAGATGACATTTACAAGCCTTGGCTTTCAAGTAGACAATAGTTTGATTGATGAGCTGCAGAAGGAATGAGGGAGGCGATTGCCATGTGGAAGCACTGCTTAGTGCACTTTGATTTATTTATCATCTGTTCTTAAAACAAGACTGGTGATGGTGGTGGTGGCAGTGGGGTGTACTCTGATTTACAGGGTGCGCTGCAATGCGTACCAAAAGGGCTCAGTTGGGAGAGGGGGATGTCTGTAAGGTAGGAAAAGGATGGGGGAGTCTGCAGCAAAGAGTTTAGCCCTTGTGCAGCTAGTAACTGCAGCCGCTGCCATTTAACCAATGTATTAATGAGGAGATTTTTGTCAGTTTGCCACAGAGTGAAGCACAGTCTGCTCAGTTCCTGATATGTATCCCATTATGTTGGTGTGAATTAGTCTAGTTGAATGAAATTGTTCCAATTAAATTGCGCATTTAAACCTTCATTTATGTCATCGTACTAGTGATGGCTGATTTGACAAATTACAGAAATGATAAAACCTTTTTAACTTTTTTTCAATTCCAACTCTTAGTTTGTTAATTTTTACAAAATAAAGATAAAATATGTAAATGTGCAACACAAATGCAGCTCATACCTTGTTGCATCAAGTGCCTTTGATGACACTTCAAGTGCCATTGTCAACACAACACTGGAGTTTGAACCATCAGAACTGCATTGTTGTTCTGTTCTATTTATCTCTTCCTTCCTCGAAATTTATTAAAACAGATTGGTTGAGCAAAACACAGTTGTAGAAACTGGCTGCTTTTTGTTTGGAAAAACTACCAAAAATTACCTTGGGGGGCCGACGTTCTGAAGGGAATTCTGATGTTTTTAACTATCAACGATGAACACCCTCCTCCCCCCCCCCCCCCCCCTTCACATTAAATTATTGATTCTTCCCCACCTCAAAACAAAACTTATACAATCTTGTATTGCTACTTTTGAAAAGATGCGAGTTTCTTGGGTTTGCCATTTCAATGCAACCTGCTTCTGTTGTTTCTTTTATATCCTGTTATATTCTTTTATCCCAGTATTTTGAAATATTTTATACTTTAATAAGTCTGTTTTATCTTTTTCATTTAAGTGTTGCAGCACTTTAACAAACTTGATGATCTATACCCACCTGTGTTTTTTCCTGGCCGACAAATTCTTCTTTTAATCCATTTTATGATCTTGTGCATCCTAAATACCATTCATTGTTCATTCTATCTAATAACTCCCGTGGTCACCACTTTTCCAGCTTCTCATTTATTAAGCATTTATACAACCTTTTCATTCGCTATGTTTTAACTTCCTTATGCTGCACGTTTCCTTCAGTTCTTCAAGAACTACCGCAGTTACACAATGATACAAAAGCAAAATACTGCGGTTGCTGGAAATCTGAAATAAAAACAGAAAATGCTGGAAACACTCAGCAGGTCAGGCAGCATCTGTGGAGAAAGACAGTTACACGTTACATTGCCTTTCTAAAATTGTTTAATTCTTTCCCAAAGGTCATTTTGTTACTGCATTTTAAAATTAATGTTGATTGTAAAAAAAAAAATCTAAACTGAACGTCACCAAAGAAATAATGTAAAAATAGATCAGTAAGTGTTTAACTGCATGCCATTTGGAAAGATTGCTCCATGTATGGGAACATATTAGTTATTGATCTTCTGGCAGCATCAGTTAGGCCGAGCTCTAGTGTGGGAGATTATTTTTTTTTGGTGAGGAGGGAAGAATGCCAAATAACATTCTTATTTTTAAAATTATTTTTATTTCTTTGCTACATACCAAAGTGATGTCTGTTTTACATTAATTCAATTACTTGCAATTTAGCTGTCATTTTAAAAAAAAATAATCTTATCACAGCATATTAAAAGAAAAAAAACAGCAGCACTATAACTCAGTCAAGCATGAACTCCATATGCAGCACCTGTAAATGTCTAGTGTGGCTATTCAGATTAACTCACTAATCTCAGTAGTATTCAGACAGATAGTATACATCAGCAAATTACAACACTTGTTCACTACACAACAATCTTTTTTTAAAAGTGCTATCAAGCATTGCAAATTCTTTAGAGAAATATATTAATCCTTTTAAGTGTTCAATTTTCTAAGAAAACTTTCAAAATATGCTTGCACAAGTTCCCTTGTGTGCACTGAATCATTCAGACTAAGGTCCCAAGTTCAATCCCTGGTCCATACTGACTTGGCTGATCTGATCTGGGGCAGCACTGGGGGGTGCTGCAATTTGGCCTTCTGGGCTGTGACGGAAAGGGGAGAATTGGTTAAAGGTTCCACTCCTGACCACTATCTAATGACTCCTGGTGGGTGTATTCAGATGCTGGAAGGGGACAGGAGTGGACTGAGCGGAGGCACCCCACCTGCCTGCCAACACTCCAATATCTAGCCTTCATATGAAGGCTAGATATTGAAGAGCAGCTATGAGAGTCTTCAAGCAGTTAATTTGTGTATATATAAAAGATTGTGAGAAAATTATGCATGTGTATGACTTTTTTAGATTTTGCCACCATTATAACAAAAAGTCAGAGCAAACAGAAGTGCCTCATTAAACCAGATGTTGCATAGCCAACATCTGAAATAAGAAAGTTGCATTATTTTTCTTGTCAGATAAAAATCTGTAAACTAACAAATAGTCAGCTTTGCATTTGTTGTAATTTTTTTAATAGATTTTTGTGTAGAACCATCCCTACTCAGTTGTAACAAAACATGAATGTATTTACATACTAATGAGCCTCTAATTAAGATTTTTTTTTTCATTGAGACTTTTAAAATACATTGGACATTAGTACCACTAGGGGCTTTTTTGTCAAATGCTTTAAAAGTACTTTTAAAATTATTTGACAATTTCCAATTTGGGAATTTATCTTAATGGTTAGTAAATCATAATTATGTTTAATTGCCCTTTTACAATGAAAACAGTAGGAAGCTCTAATTAATATGTCACTAGTATGTAGCTTCCAATTTTTTTTGCAGAAATATTTGTATATTTAAAAATGTAAACTGCAGAACATTTCTGTAAATGGAGAAACTGAACCTTAAGTTGTAATTCACCATATACCATGAATAAACTGAGTCACACCACTGAAAAAAATCATAGAGATGGGTTTTGTTGGAGATTTTTTTTGGCCAGTAACTATTTGACTTCATCCCATGCTATAAAAGGTCACCTCTTATTCCGCCCCTATCATTCCTGGCTGCAACCTGATTATTTTTTGCAGCTATTAGGATTAGTTAAATAAAAGCTTTTTTAAAAAATTGATACCATATTTATTTTGGCCTGTGGCTTTACCTTTGTAATTTTTTACAGTTCTAGTTCATTCTTGACCTTTTCCAGAAAATGTTTCCTTCATGCCAATTCTAGGCTTTGAAATTTGCACAAACTAGAGAAAAGCTGTTCCTGTAGCAGACACCCATGCACAAGTGCCTTTTAATATGTTGGACTAGATCAAAACTTCAACTTGTGATTTTTCACCCTCCCCACCACCCCAAAAAAAAATACATTTCAGCAACTTTAGAAGATCATTTAAAGTGGTCAGTGCTGAGACTTCAGAAATGGGGACATCTTTCTCTTGTTGTTACCCAAATTTCTATTGGAGAGCCAAGCTTAAAGGGAGAATGGATCAGAAATGTTGCTCCAGTATTGTAGCCTTATCTCCAACCCATATTCTCTTCCTATTGGGAGTACAGAATTGGTGACTTTATCCTGCTATGCAGAATTACACTGCCAGATGAAGTCATCCAAGAAGCACTGAAAATATTTTGGTGCACTGCTATGGTGTGCTCACACATAAAATTAACTTGTTTAAGAAAACTACCCTTATGATCCTGTGAGGTTGTGTAATAAAGGACTATTGTGATTTTAAGGAAGGTATTCTGTGGAACAGTCATAGAGATAGCCAATGCTGTGAATTTTCTGAGGCAGACGATCCACTATGAACATCTGTTTCATATCAACCATGTGGTCTTCCGCCGCCGCCCCCCCCCCCCCCCCCCACCATGTTGAGGACAGAAATTTTGAGTTTCAGGTTTGCCATGGGCAATTTAAATGCTCCGAGTCTACATTCCCTTATGAAGATTTGGAGGTTATCAGTTGTCCTATCCATCCACAGCAGCCTTGAAAATATCAAGGAGAAAAATTGCCTAAAACTTGATTGTTCCTGTATTGCTTGCCAGGGAATTCAAGATCTGGCAGCCCAACGGATCAATAAGGCCAAGTATCCTTCAAGTGATTTAGTACTGTATTAAACTGATTTCAAAAGGAGCAACCTTTGCATGTTTCTTTTGGGAGTCCACTTTAATGATTCCTGACACAGAGCTGCTGATACTCTTATGGAACAAATTGTCCCAAAGCACAGAGAAATCTGCAGTCCAGGCACCCATTCTATCTGGGGTGAGTAAACGATACTAGGCTCCAAGGGATTGTTTACAGTGCTATTCCTCACCATGAATAAGGATTCCTTCTTTTCTTCACCAAACCGCAATGTTGATCTTGAAGGGTAATGCTAGGGGACATTACACTACTCTTGCAGTGAAAACAGTGGTTCTCCTGGTTACTAAAAAGGTCAAAGCAAATTCTTGGGGATTGGTCTGCCACGAATTAGTTGTTTTCACCTGTAATTGTATGTTTTCCCCTGTGGACTTGGAATTGTACTGGGCTTCAGGCTTATGCCATCATGGCTGGTCAACACAACATGATATGCTAGTGATACTCGGGTAATGGCCTTTCTATAATTTTAGCATGCCTTATTTAGATGTGGAAGCGGATATAGGTTCCACATTGCATTGTTAGAAGAGTTCTCTTCTACTTTGTGGCCAGATCCAAATCTTTAAGCGATTTTCTTGGATGTTTGAGTTATTAGACAAAGTTTTTCAGTACATCCTTTGTAAAATGATGAATTTCCTGGTTAGTAGATTGCATTGTATACTTTTGACAGGGACAAATCCTGCTGACCACTTCATTTGAATGGTTGCTGCAGTGTAGCTTGATTTCAAATGACTAGCCTTACAAGAAAGTTGAATGGTGGGAATTCTGAGTAATCCTCTGGCCTTCACAAACATTTTTTCCTAGAAGTGACCACTATAAAAAAAACACAATTTTTAATACAACCTCACTGCATGCATGGAGAAAATTATTTGTGATAAAAATACTTGGGCTAGGAGGGAAATGCTGCATGAATACTTTTGGCCTAAAATATACCTCTACCAGAAACATATTGTGTATTTTATAGGAGAATAAAGATCAAACTTTGTATGGTCAATTGCAGGAATAATTATACAGTCAATGTTGCATTTTGTTTTGTTTCCATCTTTTTCTGTGAAATTATTTTTGCTGACCTTTTCCTGAAGTATAACCAGAAACTCAAAAAAAACATAATTCTGAAATAAAATTAAATCATTATCTTTTCGCTATTCTTGAACAAAAAGGGAAGTGCAGTAAAAGCACTTGGAAAGAAAATCCTGCACAAGATCATTTTTTTTCTTGTGAAAAGTTAGCCCCATTCAAAGCAGCACAGAGGAATTCAGTATAAAGTTTATTTTATAAATTAAATTGTGTTTAATCATCATCATAAACAAATATTTGACAAAAGTCTTTCATCATTTCAGAACCGGATAATGTAAATCGTATCACTTCATTTTGAGGTGACATGTAATGGAAATGACTTAATGTCTCTTTCTTTTCTCCCAGAAAATTTGCCAAACACTTTTCCATGGAGATATGATCACTTTAGGATAATTTTAAAGCGCTTTTTAAGTCAGGGTTATTCCATGTTATTTTCTGTCCTATTTATTTCACAACAGTTTTATTGCCTTGACACTTCCCTCCTGGGGCATAGATCTACAGTTAGTGCAGTACCCTACTACTGCCACTAGATGTCTTGATTGTGTGTTGTACTTTACAGAGCATTTTGTTTTTTTAAGTATAGACTTTAGCCACACCTAGAGTCAGAAAATTCTGTGAAGCATTTCTTATTGCGATGACTATGAAGGGACGTTTTTATTTGATCTTAAGAGGAATGCCACTAATGTTTGGAAAATGTTTTGCTTTTACAACAACTATCTCTTAATGGAAGGCTTCATTAAACTCTTCTGTACAGGAAAGGTGGATTGCTTTTAGATTTTAAAAGTTGAACTGTTTAAAACCTCCTTGGGCATTGACATTTGCCTTGTTGTATAGATATGTTGGCACAAGAAAATTAACAAAAGCTTTAAGGTACCAGGTAATTTTGAGATTCATAAAAGCAGCCCTTATTAGATATTTTATGCAAAATGTGTTTGATGCATCTAGAGGTATTAATGCTCTTTGTTCAATGTGCATTTGTACAACAAAAATATATAGCTTTTATATTCTACTGCAAAACCTCAAAGCTTAAATAATTGTGTTTATTGCAGAACATGCACAGCAAATCTTATAAAGATAAATTTCTTGACATGCTTTAATGTTGTGTCCATGCTATTAAATTGTCCTTGTTTGGCTTTAGTTGTTTTAAAACCATGTTTACTTCTGATTACATTTGCATCTTGAAACGCAAATCATTTATCTCATGCAAATGTCACAATATTGTAGCTCAGAATTCACAGTCAATAAATATTGTGCCTACATGAACTGAATTTATATAATTCTATTAAATCAGCATACTTAAAAGTAAGTTGGAGAGTCCAAGAAAGCAATTTAGTTTATTATTTGGAATTTTCAGATGATACATGTTTCACTTATCGAAAGTGGTGCCTTACCATGTGTAATGAAGAGCAATGTGTATTGTGATAATTAAACAATTAAATCCAAATCTAGTCAGGTATTGTGGAATTTTCCTGTGCTAAGTGCTTGTAGAAACTGATTAGATTAGTGCATTCAGGAACTGGGCCCAAAAGTATCAGTAAATGAAGACATAATATTTCCTTAATAAACCTGAAAATGTTCTACTTTTTGCTTTTTCTACACCTATAGACAAGTTGACACTAATCTCGTGTGGAGAGTATTTAGGTTTTGTGGTTTTTATACCTTGAATTTCAGTGGTACGGGTCTGTTAATGTTGCAGTGATGCAATTAGAGGAAAATTCCTAAAATGTTACTAATAATCTTAATTACACGTCCATTATATATTTGGGATAAATTTATTTCCATATAATTTTTCTCACTTGCCTTCCTTCCTTTCCCTCCCTCAATATCTGTGTTTGGAGATATTTGACTGTAATCTGGGTTGGTTTCATTCTCTCGCCTCTTCTGCTCAGTAGTTCCCCCGACAGGCAAGATCAGGAGCGTGCCACATGGGCAATTAAAAATGCTAATTGGTGTCATACCATTCAATGGCCTGGTATGCTGATGTACCAATGTACTGTACCACTAGGCTGCTCTTTTTAATGCCAAATAAAGTCCTAAAATGCAAACTTGTAGAGTAGAGGTTTCTAAACTGCTCCCTGTGGGCCACATACAGCTCAAGAGGCCTGGTAATCTGTCCTAAGCAACTCCATCCTAAATGCTCTTACATTTCTTATTTGCTGGTTTATTCTGTTCAAATTTTATGTAGCTGGAGATTTGTAAAGGGCTGTTCTTAGTGCTATTTCCAAATTAAATCAGAATACCAAGATCTGTTAATATCAGCAACATGCGATATACGCAGATTAATGGGAGCACAGATATGTGTCCCCGAGGCTTGATGGTACGCAACTATGCAACTCATGAAGAGAAAAGGGAACCCCAGTTCTAACGCTGTGCCACCATTGTGTTGTGGCAAAAGATGACATGGGTTGTAGTAATTTTGAGTTTTCTGTCTTCTATTTCTGTATTTATTTTCGCTACAGTAATTTTATAAACGATATTGCAGTGGTGCTGCTATTACTATTTCAAAAGTGTAAACCCATAATGAAATTACAATGATCTTAAAAAATGAAAGATCAGCAAAGAGGCAACATTGTCCTTTTGATACTGCATTTATGTTCTGGTAATTTTTCTGTAAGATGAATAAAACAAATCCATGATATACCGTTTTAACTGCACTAAGTTATATCATCATAGGCATTCTGAATTGGGTATAGAATGAAATACTAAAAATTTTGACTTTACATCAAAAGACAAAATTAAAAAGCTTTTCTTTTGTAATACATTTTAACATAACATCTCCAGAATGGTAGCATTAAGAAAGGCCATGTAGCAGATTATTAGCATATTACATCAGTCTGAAGCAGTAAATGCCTTTATAAATCTACCACAAATATTAAATACTTTTTTCTCCTGTAATGGCTGTACCAAGCAAGGTCTGGTTTCTTCTCTTTTCTTCTCCCAATCACCCCCCACCCCCCAACCTCAAAGAACAGAAAAGAATTGACAGAGGACCTAACTAACCAAATGATTGATTTTGCACTTTGTCCATTGTGATGGGATAGGGAATCAAATTATATTAAAAAGGGTTCTGTTGCCTTTGTGGTGAGTTTTGCCTGAATGATGTTGAAATGACATGCGGAGGCTGTCGCCATCATGCAATTTCCTTCTGTTCTGCTGATGGGACATTAATATCGCCATCTGTTTCTTTGTCAAGCTGCATCCGTAGTAAAACTCTGTTCATCTGTTTGACTCCTGTCCTTTGTTTGCCTTGCAGGCCATGCAATATTCAAGCTCACATATCTAAGCAATCATGACCACAAACATCTCTACTTTGAAGCAGACACCACCACAGTCAATGAAATTGTGCTGAAGGTTAGTAGCAGAGCAGGTATTTCACAAACTAGTTACCAAAGAAAAGATGGTTACTAAAGACAGCATGGCAATAAATTCTGTGCACTTGGGTTATAATGTAGGTTGACTGTAATGAGTTCAAAGATGATTTGTAACTTGCTAGAGGTGTGCGGCATCATCGCTGCATTTCGACAGTAAGAGTAATTCCACTTTATCTTAATAAGTGTTTCAATTTGCATCTTTTGGAAATGGCAGACATCTCACCAGTGAAAATGAGTTATAGCAGTTCTTTCTTAAGTGGTCATTGCACAAATGAAGCATTGTCTCAAACTCATTGTCTCAGATGAACTGTCCTGTTATTCTATGGATGGTCACCTTGTGTTAGAAAGTTAAGCATGTTTCCCTTTATTGTGGAGACCCACATACTGATGCTGGGAGTTGTGTTGAGCTGCTTTCACAAAGTACACCAGTCTCCCACATTTACAGCTAAACAGTACTGTCAGTCTCAGTAGACCAGCTGCGAACAGGAATTTTGTGCATGCTCAACTGTCTAGGGCACATGTGCAAAGCACTGGCATCAGAGCGCTCAATAAATCCTCAAAACAGAAAAAAATGATAGCACTACTTTTAATAAACCATCTGCAGTGAGATTAAAATCCATAGCAACAGATCTGTGCAGGCTCTCCAGTCACTTTAGTCTGCATAGTTCGACACAACATAAAATTGAACTAAATCAGTTAAGTAAACTGAGCCAGAGTGGTGACAATTGAGAATTTTTTTTTTACGTTAAGTGTGATGATGTCGCAGCGAGGATGCACGTGTTGAATCCGATCAGTGTTTTTACTGGATGCCTAAAGTCATTTGGTAGCTGGAAGAGCCAGTTTAAGAAAAAAAAATATTCCTGGCTGCTGGCTTCAGCAAATCCAGTAAGCTGCACGAGACCCGGGTGTTGGAAGCTGGCGGCATCAGCTGAATATAAAAACAGCTTTATTTAACCACTGATTTTACATTTTTTGTACAAGTGATATTGATCTCGTGGGCCATGATTAAATTAGTTTTACACTTTGTTTCAAAACAAATCATGTATTCACTTAATCAGTGAAATATCATGTCAGTTATACTGGAACAAGAACATTATTGTTGACCTTTGTCACTCTTCAATCGTTATGATTTTTATTTTTATTCACCTTTCATTTTGTATACTAGTTTGATTATTTTTGAGTGCTTACACAGCTTATGTTATATTTGATACTTACAGGAGTTTACAGATTCTGTAAGGCATCCCGATTGCCATTAAAATGTAAATTATATAATGCTTCACCGAAATGCTTTAACTTATCAAAATAAAAATCTTCTGTTGTAAAAACATTAGGGTTGAAACAGATGTTGTAATATTGTTCAAATTGCATTTAAGTTGAATGGGTATTTCATTTTAATGGCAAAAATCTACAAGTCTTTAGAAAGAGTGAGAGAATGAGAGGTAATGAACATGTTTTGTGCAACTAATTCTTCAGCAAGCTCAAACAATTTTGAAGTGTCTGTTTTAGGGGAAAAATTAGAGCTGTTGACATGTCAGTTTGATTAAATATTTCTCTTATGTTACGGTGTAAGCTCTTGACATTGATTTTCCTTTTCCCCCAATGCTACACTAATTTTAAGATTTCCTAGAAATAAAATTCTGCCGTTTTACTTAAGTCATATCACGTTCTTCACACAGCTTTTAACTCTTTAATGAAGATTAACTTGACGAAGTGTAGCAGCACATACCCAGTTTGGCGGGTAAAATGATTATAAAGTGAGCTGTTGCACTAAGAGTTCAGTAGCAAACTTGTAATGAATTTTAAATATGTTCTATGAAGAAAGAACACATTAATGTTTGTTTTTAATTCAACAGCTAAATATAACCTTCAGTGAAAATGAGATGCATAGGCTACACAAGGAATTAAAGGATTACCTGAAAGGTCAAAATTAATATTGGCGTAGGCAGTTACACCAAAGTATTTATAGGCTTAATTGTTGTAATCGAGGGGCACTCAAAGATTTATACAAATAATATAATGTGATACAGTTTCATTGACCTAAAGTAGGTATAAATTTATTAAGATGTTATTTGTATTCAGGTATATTGAAGCTGGCTGAGGTTTAACTAAAGACAAGTTGATGCATAGATTTTTGGTTTTGAAACTGAAACCATGCAGAATAGCAAAACATTTAGTGCTATTGTAGACCATATTTATGGTTTGCGGCTGATCAAAATGCCAACTTGCAAAAGGTATGTCACCTGGGGTAGGAAAGAAGGAAATATACAAGAGAATTAGCTGAGACAAACATTTATGGGCTGGACTGGGAACTTCGAACCTAGAGCATCCAGCTGTATAAATTACCGCTTTGTGCGCTTTCAAGTTTTTCCGGGATGGACAAGATTTATGAACAAGTTTCTGTATCTGCCATTATAGTTTTGGACAGTTGTTTAGTTTGTGCGGAATCCAAAAGGGGTTTGCGACCCAGGTCAATTCCTATTGTGCTTGCAGTGCACTTTAGTAATGGGCCCCAAAGTCGCAGTTGCTGTCCTCAATCCTCATGACTGTGTTTTTAGCAGTGAGAAATCATTCAATTCTTCCAGTACTTTTTTTAAACTAAGGCTCTAAAAACTCTTCCTTTTGTTTGACATATATCCTTCTCATTAACTGGAGTAAGAATTTCAGGAGGTACCTTGAAGGTATTTTTTTTTCTCCTTTTTTCCGCTGATTTTCTCACATCACTCCTGAAGACATTAACTAGTTATTGGGGGTATGATTCCGCACCCATGGGGCACCCTCGTCCAAGTGACCATTCTTCATGTGTAAATCTACACCGTGAGTGATGACTGACTACTCGGCCACAGGGAGTATCGCAGTCAGGAGCCTATTCTCCTCCAATGTCCATATTTCCAGGATAGGTCACTGAATACTAATCAAAAATGTGAACCTTGGCCAATTTTTCCCCTTTGTAAAGTGGGATGTTAAATTGTAGTGCTCCCACTGCTACCCTGACAAGGTAAGCTACCACAGCACAGTCAAAATTAAACATGGGACCTTTGTCCGAATGGCTTAGCTACTCACTGCTTCAACCCCAAGACAGTTTTAATATTGAGGTGTCACCCATGCAGCTCATTTCCTGGATCAAGGGCCTCTTCCATGGGCACAGATTTTTGCCAGCTTCAGATACTCCTCTGTTGCTTGCCTTGTTGATCAAGAAGTTGAGCTTTTTAAGGGTATCCTTTGACTAAGAGACTGATGTTACAAAGCTGTCTCCAAGAGACACTGCACCAGCGTCTGAAATGACGCATCTGTAGGCAGACAGCATCAGAGAGTAATAAAATTTGCTAACTAGCTCATGGGAGGGGAAATGAGGGAAACGGACTTTGGTCCGAATGGGATCCATCCATGTGCATATATGTGGAATTCAGAGGTTGTTAGAAACCTTTTCCAAGATTGAAGTTGCCCAGAGATGGATCTCTGTGACTTTTGGCAATAAAAGTTTTAGCTAAAAAGAGAGGGAATGTTGAATAATGGCCCCAGGCAGTCTGTCCATCTGAAAAAAAGGTTCCTTTTTGCTTTCTTCCCCCTCTTTTGTCAGACCCTTTAAAATATATCTTTTGTTTAGCACAATATTATTTTCTTCTCTTCCCATTTGATGGCCTCTTCACACTACAGACCATGGTTAAGAGTAGTTCTTGCTACTTCCCACTATTCTTGAGGAAACGTACCTGGCCTACATTCAACACCTCTTGACAACATACTTGAGATGAATAATTCACTGTATGGGCCCTCATCGTATTACTTTTTGTTGCACTCACCTCATTGCAACCGATATATATTTATACGTTTGTGGGTTTTTTCAGAATTGTGCAATTTTGCTTTTTTTTTTAAAAAAAGCTATTTTTCATTCTCAGGCCTGTAACAGTGCTGCTGCTTAACTGATTTGTATTATTACTACACAGGTTGACACCCTTTTTCTCGTTTTGTTTCCTTTCATGGGACGCACCTTGCCTAAGCTCAGCATCTCCCAAGACAGTCCTGCTGAGATCAGTTAATCACTGTGTAGGGAATTGCAAGTACAAAATCTTGTCTTGCTGCTCCATGTGCAGCACAGTAATAAACCAAGCTTCCTAAAAAGTGCCCTTGCTAGTTCTCATTATAAGAATTGAATTGCCTTGTTGAGGATGAAACTTGCTCTTTTTAATCTCTTTTGCTTCCCTTTGTTGGATGCCCTTGCACGGCACCAGTCCTGACCAAGATGTTGAGTGGTGATCTGATTACTGACCTCCCATCAATATCTCTCTGAAACATGCCACAAACAGACACAAGAAAATGCCTGCGGTGACACATATTTTCTTTCCTCTCGTGAGGGAAAGTATTGATCTCTGCTTCTTGCCACTGCTCAGTAGTGCTGATCCAAATGGGAACTCCCACATGTTGGGGTGATGGTGTTGATTTGTATCCTACTAGTCGATGGAGCAATACATTGAGACAACAACATTCAGTGCTACCATGTTGCTGAGAATTCATTCCTACTTAACCATATTTGTTGCACAAGTGGTTTAGCCATCGATCAGATCCGACTGGACCACATGAAGCACTGTCGGGCCTAACTCTCCTCTGCCCACGACTGCAGGCTCAACCTAGAGAGCAACGATAACCCTCAACTTCTTTTCTCCACTACCAGCTGCTCAAATCCCTGTTTTAGGGCCAAAGACGTCCATGAGCTTTTCACAATTGCCCCTCTATCCTGAGCTCCAACAGGAATTGCGAAAAGCTCATGGCCGTCTTTGTCCCTAAGACGGAGGCCATCTGTTCAGCTGCCTATGCTGCTTGTGTCTACCCTTACCCTCGCCCTGAACCTGTGTCTTTCTCTAGTTTCTTTCTTTTATCACTCAACTCGTCCACGAGACCCACCTCCTCTTCCCTTGACCCTCATTCCCACTAAACTGCCCACCCAACTACCCTTCCTGGCCTCCATGCTGGCTGATACTGTAAATGGTTCCCTCTCCCAAGGCACTGCCCCCCTTCCTTTCAAAACCGCCATCATCATCTCTCGCCTCAAAAAAAAAACACTTTTGACCCTTCGGTCCTTACAAACTGCTGCCCAATCTGAAACCTTCCTTGTTTCCTACTGGTGAAGAGCACCAATCAAGCTCAGGAATGACTGACAACAGAAGTGGTTAGTTTTAGTGCTATGTTCACTCCAGGTAAAAGGTTCAGAGGCAAGAGTTGTTGGGCTTGAGCACCGAACCGAACCAAACCAACACTTGGATCCACAAATAAAAAGGGTATTTAATATAGACGATAATCATAGTCCCATCAGAGATTGTCTGGTTATTTACAGCTAAGGTTGAATTTGTTGTGTGAGTGGAGCTGCCCATTAGGACATGCTTACAAAATATGAAATTTATGATCAATTTGCTCCAGCAAAATCAGGTGTACCTGCTTCTGAATTTTATGTTTAATTGAAATTTAAAATGTATCTTATTGTATTAATATGCCCCTCCCTTGAGGCCTCTCTGGCAGACACTGTTTTTCAACCAAGAGATTGGACAGCTGACATTTCCAGCTTCCACCTTGCTAATTGGTTACCAAGAGATCCATGGTACAGGATACTTTCTCTCAGATTTTCACGCCATCCTTTTACAGAGACGCCTTGTAACAACACCACCTCCGGGCAGCCTGCTGAGATGCAGTAGTTACCTGTGAGGAATTTCAGTCACCAGTTTCCATCCTGCCATACCATAGCCTAATAAATTGACCCACCAAAGAATTATGTTATCATGATACCAACTCAATATTGCGACATTTTAAAAGGGTAATGTTTTCTTTAATTGTGTTGTTGGCTTTAAAACACTGCCTTGTTTAAATACTTGAGGCTTGGTATTCAGGCTGCTAGTAATTTTTATACCAATACAGCCATTTGGAAAATGGCAACCGAGACATTAATGATACTTGGGACTTTATGCTAATTCTCAAATTCCGATCTAAGTATAATAGTGATAAATCTTATACACCAGTGAACTAAAACCATGAATTGACCCAATTAGTTTGGGGTGGAGGGATCAATTAACTTAAATTACTCTGCATATTCCAAGGTGTACTACACAAGAAATGTGCATCCCACTCAGATTAGATTTAATAATGTTGACAGATTAAAGCCAGCATGATTCTAGTCAATTTTTTTAAACATCTGACTCAATTTATGGGTTAAAAAGGTGTAAATGGCATACTGATGCATTTGGAAGTATTGTGCATTAATACTAATTTTTTTCCAGCGTTGTGTGGCACAGGCTGTACAATAAACTCTGCAACATATTGTATTGGTGCAGTACTTGGAATGCTCACATCACTCTGAATGCAAGCGTAATATTTACATGGAGGAAATGTTTTCTCTGTTACAATTGGCACAATTCAAGCCACCATCTATATGAATATATTAAGGATAACAGGACCTGAGATATAAAGAAGTGTCATATGTGACTGAACATTCCAGAAACTGCGATAGTTACACCCTTGATGAACAGCCAGAAAGTTTCAAATCGACCAATATAATCAGACTGACATTGAGGGGGGAGGGGGTGAAGAAAACTGACTGGCATTGAGGGAGTTTAAAGCTAAGTGGAGGAAAGATCTCTTTACTTCAAGGACAACCTAAATATTGCAGGTAAAGTAAATTTTCACTTGTACTTTTCTTTCCTTTAACAATGCCACAGTAGTTCCTGTCATTCCTGGAACAATAGAGCCATTAAAAACCAAAAATACGATTGTAGCAATGTGTGACATCTTACCATGACTTTATGTTCTTAAAATATGTCATTTGTTCTATTCACAGGTCTATAAAGCACTGGCTACTGAGCTTAGGGAGGAATTTTGTCGCTTAAAAGACTAGCCTCAAGATGGTGCTGTATAGCAGGGACCTTCTCAGCCATAGGTTAACTGAGTGCTCGCTCCAGAGCTTCCACAAAAATGTTTTCATAAGACTGGCGAGCTCTGAATGGCAACATCTTAATGCAGATTGGAGGAAGGTTACTGATTTTCCACCAATGTGGTGAGCAGATGACCCACGAGATATCTGCTGTGCTAACCATTTCAGCTCTATCACACAACATTGTGCAAAGTAATGCCAATGTACAACTACATACTACCAGACCAAATATCACGATAGACATTTTTGGTATCCTAATGAATTGGGTTCATACATTTCTCCAGTAGGCTCTAAAGTAGAAAGCCCAACATCTGTCACATATGGCTAACGTGTCCCCTCATCTGTTATTGCAGAAGCTCCAGATTATGTAGTGTGTCCCAAACAAAACCCAGTAGAGGGACAGGTGAACATTCTTCCTGTTCTTCAGCAGCCAAGTGTAGACTTTCTTCAATGGATGACCTGGTTGGTGGTCATTTCTCCTCACCCAAGAATTTATCATCCTGTGTTTCATCACTGCCCTTCTCAAGGTCTGGATTCAGGAGAGGATGAAGACAACCCATCTGTGAAAATGTGACAAATTATTTTGCGCTACACATGTTCTGGAATTGCAGAAGTACTGATTCAGATCTCAGTGAGACACTACATACCCTATGATTTTGCAAAGTGACATTAGCAGATTATGAAAGGCATCGTGAACAGTGCTTGTGCACTCCTGCATTTATTTTTTTTAAATTACCAAACAATTCTACTTCAGAGGGATGCTGCTTCCATCAGAAAGTTTGCAATGTTTGGGAATTATGCTCAGTCCAACCTTTTGCGGGGCAGGGCGTTGGGCGTATTGCTTTATGGCTTCTGTGTTGTGATGTGGACCAATTTATTATATTCCACTTTTATTTTTGCCACCTTTTTCAGGCTACTGATATATCTACAGAAATCCTGCACATTTTATGAAATTATATTTGATTTGTGGCTGTTATGATCCAATTCACCTTGCATCCTTGTGGAGATGAAGTCCCGTCTTCCCACTGACGACAACGTCCATCGTGTTGCATGGCACTACCACCATGCTAAATGGAATAGACTCAGAACAGATCTAGCAGTTCAAAACTGGGCATCCATGAGACGCTTTGGGCCATTAGCAGCAGCAGAATTGTATTCCACCACAATCTGTAACCTCAGGGCCTGGCAAACCCCTCACTCTACATTTATACCATTACCATCAAGCCAGGGAATCAACCCTGGTTCAATGAGGAGTGTAGAAGAACATGCCAGGAGCAGCACCTAAAAATGAGGTGCAACCTGGTGAAGCTACATCACAGGGCTACATACATGCTAAACAGCGGAAGCAGCAAGCTATAAACAGAGCTAAGCGATCCTACGACCAACGGATCAGATCAAAGCACTACAGTCCTGCCACATCCAGTCGTGAATGGTGGTAGATAATTAAACAACTAACGGGACGAGGAGGGTCCATGAGCATCCTCATCCTCAATGATGGCAGAGCCCAGCATATGAGTGCAAAGGACAAGACTGAAGCGTTTGCAACCGTCTTCATCCAGAAGTGCCAGGTGGATGATCCATCTCGGTCTCCTCCCGAGATCCCCACCATCACAGAAGCCAGTCTTCAGCCAATTTGATTCACTCCATGTGATATCAAGAAATGGCTAAGTGCACCGGATACAGCAAAGGCTATGGGCCCTGACAACATCCGGCTGTAGTGCTAAAGACTTGTGCTCCAGAACTAGCTGCGCCTCTAGCCAAACTGTTCCAGTACAGCTACAACACTGGCATCTACCCAACAAATTGGAAAATTGCCCAGGTATGTCCTGTCCCCAAAAAGCAGGACAAATCCAATCCGGCCAATTACCACCCCATCTGTCTACTTTCAATCATCAGCAAAGTGATGGAAGGTGTCGTCGATAGTGCTATCAAGCGGCATTTACTCACCAATAACCTGCTCACTGATGTTCAGTCTGGGTTCCGCCAGGACCTCTCTGCTCCAAACCTCATTACAGCCTTGGTCCAAACATGGACAAAAGAGCTGAATTCCAGAGGTGAAGTGAGTGACTGCCCTTGACATCAAGGCAGCATTTGACCGAGCGTGGCATCAAGGAGCCCCAGTAAAATTGAAGTCAATGGGACTGGGGGGGGGGGGGGGGGCAAACGCTCCAGTGGCTGGAATCATACCTAGCGCAAAGGAAGATGGTAGTGGTTGTTGGAGGTCAATCAACTCAGCCCCAGGACCTTGCTGCAGGAGTCCCTCAGGACAGTGTCCAAGGCCCAACCATCTTCAGCTGCTTCATCAATGACCTTCCCTCCACCATAAGGTCAGAAGTGGGGATGTTCACTGATGACTGCACAGTGTTCAGTTCCATTCACAGCCCCTCAGATAATGAAGCAGTCCGTGCCCGCATGCAGCAAGACCTGGACAACATCCAGGCTTGGGCTGATAAGTGGCAAATAACACTCGTGCCACACAAATGCCAGGCAATGACCATCTCCAACAAGAGAGAGTCTAACCACCTCCCCCTGACATTCAACGACATTACCATCGCTGAATTCCCCCACCAACAACATCCTGGAGGTCACCTTTGACCAGAAACTTAACTGGACCAGCCACATAAATACTGTGGCTACAAGATCAGGTCAGAGGCTGGGTACTCTGCAGTGAGTGACTCACCTCCTGACTCCCCAAAGCCTTTCCACCATCTACAAGGCACAAGTCAGGAGTTTGATGAAATACTCTCCACTTGCCTGGATGAGTGCAGCTCCAACAACACTCGAGAAGCTCAACAACATCCAGGACAAAGCTGCCCACTTGATTGGCATCCCATCCACCACCTTAAACATTTACTCCCTCCACCCCAGCGTGACTGCAGTGTGTACCATTTGCAAGATGCACTGCAGCAACTCGCCAAGACTTCTTCGACAGCACTTCCCAAACCCGTGACCTCTACCATCTAGAAGGACAAGGACAGCAGGCGCATGGGAACAACACCACCTGCACGTTCCCCTCCAAGTCACACACCATCCCGACCTGGAAATATATCGCCGTTCCTTCTTCGTCACTGGGTCAAAATCCTGGAACTCCCTACCTAACAGCACTATAGGAGAACCTTCACCACACGGACTGCAGCAGTTCAAGAAGGCGGCTCACCAGCACCACCTCGAGCAGTTAGGGATGGGCAATAAATGCTGGCCTTGCCGGCGACGCCCACATCCCATGAATGATTTTTTTAAAAATCAGAATTTTTATGAACAAAATACCTTTTTATGTTTCACCAGAATAAACAATTATGAAAAATGTGGCTGCCTTTGCAACCTCATATAAATTTATGTTCATTAGGACAAGTCAAGCATCTTATTTCTGCTTTCTGTTAATTAGAAAATGCATTTGGCAGCAAATTAAGACTCTAGCTCAGATTTTCCTATGAATACTACCCAATTTTTGGGCAGTATTCCAGCAAGTGGTGGGAAATGGGGCATAGTGCCATTATACCTAAACCTGACCCACTTTAGTGCCTGCCCAATCTCTGGCCCTAAAATGGGCAGGCATATTTAAAACAAGTGGTAATGACATAATAATGTCCATTCTCCTTGATTGCTGCCTCATTTACATGAGCCCATGTACAGCAGCCAACTAGAGTTCTTGGGCTGAGAGTGAAAGCTGGAAATCAATTTAAAGAGCCAGTCCTATTACATGCCTTCATCTACAGAATTTTCCCCATGTGCATCAACTCGTACAGTTCCCACATCATCAAAACTACTTTCAAATCTTGCCAAGAACAATCTCTGCATGCGCAATGACTTTAGTGTAAACATAATTTTAATCAAAACCTATAATGCTTCTTACCATTGTGCTTCCCTTTAGTGCCAGGGTGTGAACTCTCAATCCTAATCTGGTGGCCCCCATTTGGTACTACCTGTGGCAGGAGTGTGCGTGAGATGGCTGGCTGCTGTGTGTCAATATGAGCATTTGTGGCTAAGAGAGCCCTTATGTCACAGCAGCTAAATCATGAGATGGACCTGCTGCAACTCGTGCTGCTGCGTTGATAGGCTGGTCCTGGTTCCTTTCTGCCACGTGCAGGCATCTGAGGGGGCTGGCAGGAGGATATGCCCGTGCTTCTATCCTGAGTCAGTAAGATCGTAAGAGCACAGTTCTGCCATGCCACTAGTGTGGAGCACTGGCTGTGAATAGCCATTCTGCGGCAAAATAGATGTAATAGACCAGTGACATTAGTGAAGTCCTGTGAGATACTGCTCTGTACCCCAGCATCTATCACTTCGAGACTGGAAGAGACAGGCCTCTGCAATCTGGACACCCTCCCTCCAGCCTCTACAGTAGCAATCTGAGCACCCATGCAGGAAGTACAGATTGCCTTTATACCTCTGTTATGGGGGATTCCACTAAATATCTGCCAGGAACTGCCACATGCCCTAGTGCAAACTGGAGCCATCTGGGTAGTGGACTCCTCGTATCTGCCGCAAAGTGTCTGACGCCGTCCCCAGTGCGTTCGCATACATTTGATGCTCCGCAACCATCCTTTTAGAAGCAGGATCTGGGACCTCAGGCACTTCAACCGTGGGTTGATGTCACTAGACCCTCTGGACAGTATTGTCTTCCATTTCATATTCTACCCCCAGCCTCTCCTATTCACTCTGTGCAATTCCCTCTTCTTGTTGTTTAACGTCTGGGGGTTTATGCTTCAGAGCAAGAGTGTGATTGACAGCGTGTGATGTATTGCTGCCAGAGATGGAAGCAGAGGAGCATGGGTTTTTATCTTCTCCACTGCTGCTTTCTGTTCAGGTACATCTAGAGGAGGAGGAGAAGAAATGGAAAAATTTGCATTTATATATCTCCTTTCACGACATCCCAAATCGCTTTATAGCCAATGTACTTTTGAAGTGTAGTCACTCTTGTAACATAGGAAACCAGCCAATTTGCGCACAGCAAAGTTCCACAAAGAGCAATGTGATAATGACCAGATAATCTGTTTTAGTGATGTAGGTTGAGGGATAAATATTGGCCAGGACACCGGGGAGATCTCCCCTGCTCTTCTTTGAAATAGTGCCATGGGATCTTTTACATCCACCTGAGAGGGGAGACGGGGCCTCGGTTTAACGTCTCATCCAAAAGATGGCACTTTCAACACTGCAGCACTCCCCAAATATGCCAAGATTTTGTGCTCAAGTCTCTGGTGCGGGTCTTGAAACCACAACCTTCCGACTCAGAGGCAAGAGTGCTACCACTGAGCCATGGCTGCAGAAAGGTTAGAATTGGTTTCTGAGGAGCAGAGTTGACGTCACTGCCTGTAAAACGAGTGACCTGAGGTTTCATGATCTAGTTTGCTGACTGGTATTACAAGATGAGCAGGAAGAGCAGCAGAATATCATGAACATGCAGCTGGTGCCTGCCCTCTTCTCAGCCTCTGAATCCCTATCTGGCCTCCCTCTCTGACCTGAAATGAATCCTTCTTGTCAGAGGTGAGAAAGGATAGCTTTGCAGGTCTACCACCTTTTGTCAATCTCTCCTAGCTATTATGGGCTCTCTGCACCTTTTTAAAAAAAATGTAAACAGGGAGAATGTTCTTTGCCATGTGATGCAATTAAACCCCAGAAGTCAGCAAGCATATCACAATGGGGGTGATGACTGATGCATTTTACAAGCCATTTAAGAACATGTGAGCTTTTAATGAGGAGATTGCATGTAAGTCTGTGAGTGAAGGAAGATTTCCAGATGAAAACTGGAAGTGGCCTCCAGGGCATTAATGGTTAGCAATTCATGCACTTTTACCATAACCTATGGGGAGATTGCTGTGAGTGGCTAATTAGCCTTCTGGGAAGATGTTGCTGGCTCCTCTTACTTTAGCAGACCCAGTAAGATCATTAATTTTTTGTGCTCGTGATTAGCCATGGATTAGCTTATAGCATTGGCTGTCATTGCTCTGGCCGCCTCTTAAGGTTCTACCTCTCTCCTTTTGGAGGCTGGCCCACTTGGGTACAAAGAGGGCATCCCTCTGCTATCTGACTTCTAAGGGATGATCTTCAGCTGCATCATCAGAGAACCTGGGGTTTCTGTTTCCTCCAGCAGACCTCACACATTGTTTGCTTGTGAGCCAAATTGTGCTCTTGCATTCTTCAAGATTTTCCTCTTGCACTGGCTCCTTTTAAGCTGCTGCAGACCTTTTAAATCCCGCCGCAGTACCCAAATTCCTGACCCTCCCTCCCCTCATGACGTGCTTCAAATCAAAGGTGGAAATACTATCAGAGCTCGTCTGAATTGTTAAAATTAGACTGACTCCAGAAACCATGGCAGAGAGGTGGGAATGGCACCTTGCAGAAAATCTGGGCTTCTCTCTCAATATATGCAATGTTCCTGGCTGGCTTGTTAGCGCAATTACTAACACATAACTGCCTGAAATGTCTTAATGCCTGACAGTCTGAACATAGCCCCTATCATTTTTGTTTTGTTTTATCCATCACTGTTTTTCTTTCATGTTTGTTGATTGCCTAGAATCTGGCAGTCCTTGTGTGTGCTATATCAGGGACGTGTCCAATTTACTCAGATATTAGCAAGTTAACTGTCTCAATCACTCTGGCTAGTCCAGACTAAGGTTTTATTAGCCATGAAAAAAATATTCAAAATCAGTTGAAGATATCAGCTTTAAAATTTAATGACTATGAAGACCCAGCAGTACATAAAACTGTTCAGGTTTTAAGCTGCCAAATCTTTTCAGTGAACCAACTGATGCTAAGCCAAAGGGCTTTTTGCATTTTGATTTTTACATTAACCTTCCATTAAAAATTATCACGGCTATCATCACAAAGTATCGTAGCCAATAAATTAGCATTTTATGAGACATGTAAAACAAGTATTTACGATTTGCTAATGTGACTTGTCTTTCATGCTGAACCAGCTTCTGTGTCAATTTTATTCACTGCTCGTCACCTTTTTAGGTTTGTTCGTGAGATTAGACTAGAGGCTTTTATATATTCACCACCAAACCAAAGGTGTTGGCACTATGTTATATAAAGGGCAGGAGCACAAATGAAGTGGTTAACCTGTTTAATTGAAAAACAAAATTGAAAAGAGGAATCATTTCCACCATGTTTTTAATTGTTTTGAATCAGAGATAAAACTGATTTCTGAAGCCTTCCTGGTGTCTAAATGTCAATTAAAGGTAACCTTCTCAGGTGTAATGCGTTCTTTATTTTATAAAAGAAACAAAAATTATTTATAGCTCTTTCTGTACTTTGCAAATCAAATCCCGGTGTAAAAAGAGCAGTATCAGTGAAATTTAAGTACTTATTTAAGAGGAATTCCCTGGCTGTGCTAAAAATGCACACAAATGTATTATTCCAAGTTCTGTCAAGTGTGCTGGTTAAAGACTAGAATTTATTTATAAAAGTTGTGTTTGTTCTTTCATATGCAGAGAATACCCTAATTAAATTTGCTATGTTGCAAATATTTCTCTTTGCTACCAAAATAAAACTTCGAGTTGAACACTTCCCTGTTACAGGTTTATATTCAGACTCGAGACAACTGTCAACAGTAACATTTCAGTGATTGAACTGTATTTCAAAGTGCTGCATTTCAATCAAAATGTTAACAAAATTACTAAATTATCCATCAAGTGCTGAAATGGAAATGCAGCCTCATAGTAACCAAGCCTAGTGTGTTTATTAAGAGTGGTTTACAGAACACAGTGAGGAGGTAAATTGTGTGTACTAATAGGGCTGTCACTAATAATAATTTATTGAAGTCTAGCAGTTGACCCAATGTGTGAACGCATAGTCGATTATTAAGCATAGAAGAGCTCTCAGCCTCTGCCTGAGCAAATGTTTGACCTTAAAAAAAATCAGATTCTCCTAATATTGAAATCAATTTGGTGTTGCTGAGCCAAGATCCCTCCATATGCTCCCTGTGATTGTTTCTACAGCCACTTGAGAATTTGTTAGAATATCTTTAATATAAATTTTATGTATTTCAAATTGTTAGTGAATTTTTGTGGGTCACTGAATTTATTTCTGTCTGTCTCGCTCTTATCTCTCAAATATGCTAAAATAATTGAATGTTTTTTTTGTTATTAGATTAACTATATTTTGGAATCCAGAGCGAGTTCAGCACGAGCAGACTACCAAGCTCAAAAACAAAGAAAACTTAGCAGAAGAACAAGCTTCAGCTTTCAGAAGGACAAAAAATCAGGACAGTAGCGTCAGCCTCAACATAAACTGTCCAGACAATTCCACTGAGGAAGGTCCCCGCGGTCTCACGGATGGGAGATAGAACCATGAATTTGTACCTGTCCAGGCTGCCAAGAGCAAAGAAAACTGATTAAAATTTGGAGACATTTAGATCTCTTGCTATTCATGTGTTCAAAAGATCCTAAGCTTCCTGTTTGGGATGCAAGCTTACCTCCAAGGTTCTTCCTCTTGACAAGCAGCCATATCAGAGAAAAATACAAGTGGCTAGGTTTGGTTCCCTGTGCTTTGATGCATGGGGAGGGTCCACATATATAATCACCTAAGGAATATGGATACAATGAATTGCACTGTCTGACAAGTGACTTTACACAGGTGTCGTAAGCTTGTCACATGATCAAAAATGAAAGTTAATCGTGGGACAAAACCATAAAATTTCCTTTTTTGATTATTTTAAAAACAATTACTGGACAAATAGTTTAACAGTTTTTTCTTAACAGCTGAATAATACATTTTTTATGACCTGCGAAGGAAATAAACATTAGTTTTTACTGTGACCTGTAAATGTTCCTGCATTGTACCTGCTAACTGTAATATAATGACAAAAGCACTGTGTAAGAAATAGCTGGTATTATTTCAGACTGTCATTTGAGGACAGTATGGGAATGTATAATATGTTTAAAACATTTTTTCTTTCTGGCAAAATGTATAAAAATCTGCAGTTTCCAAAAAGATCTACAATATTTTTAGTTGGAATGTTCTTTATCAGCCAATTTTTAGATGGCTTCAAATTATCAACATTAATATCAACGCACCACATTTAAGTCATAAATTTAAAAGCAGCCCCTTTTTAAAAGATATTCCAGTAACTGCTGCTGATTGAGACAATTGAATCTTTTCACTTCTGGCATCTGCATTCACATTCACCCTATAAAGTGAAGATAATTGCCAAGTCAGCCCTTTCACTAGCACAGATCAAGTAGTTCACTCACTTGAATTAATAAATTCAACCACTTTTAGTATCTGCAGTATTCCATGACTTTGCTTAAACAAAATGGAGTTCACCAAAGGGTCAAAGGTCATAAATGAAATGTGCAAGCTGCACTTAGATCGCATTGCTGACAGCAAGGTCTGGATGAGCAAAAATGTCCTTCAAGTTAATATCAGCAATACTGAAGCTGCTTAGCAATCCTCTCCTTCTCAGGCAGCTTCCTCAGACTAAACCTGTTGGTGCACAACCTTGGTCTCCTCTTCAACTCTGAGCTGAGCTTCAATTCCCACATCCTTGTCACCACCAAGACTGCCAATTTCTACCTCCATTGTCACCTTAAGAATCAATTGCCCGACTGCTCACTTTGCTGATCTCCCAAGTTCTTTACAAATTGCAACTCCTCCAAAACTGCCGCAGTCATGTTCCTGTATAACTTCTGTGCTTACGAGCCTTTGCTGGATCCATATGTACCTATGCATCAGCTTCAAAATCTTTGTCCTCATCTGCAAATCTCTCCATGGCCTTACCTCTCCCTATATTTACAAACTCATTCAGCCCTATATTCGTGCATATACACCTTCCGCTGATCTGGTTCTGACCTCCTTTGCTTTATTCCTCTTTCCACTACTTTTGGCTGCACTCTGGAGCACTCTCTACTCCCTTTTCCCCCTTGCTACCTTTCTGCCCTTCTTAAAAGCTTACCTCTTTGATTTTGGTTTCAGTCACCACTGCTAATCTTCTTTCCTTTGAGTTCTGGTTATTTTTACCTCTGTGAAGCACTTCAGGAAGTTTTATTATAAGTATAAGCAATTGTTGCTGTTGAGAGCATAAGGTCACAACATGCACGTACTAAGAGAGTGTGGCACTGTTCAGCTGTCTAAGCTTTGGAAGACCTGAGCTGGAGTAGAGAATAAATGTCAATTGATGCAGAAAAATGTATTGCTCTAAAGATAATGTTAAATGCTGAAGTTTAATTTCCATTGTAAGAACCAACCACAGTGATGCATACATTGGCACTGAGTTGTCTCCACTAAGCTGGAAGAGAACTTGGCTTAATCAATGAATTTAAAATGATAGAACCCCACACAACAAGAGCTCTTTCCTGCTATTGGTGGCACAGTTTGTTGGAACACCAAAGTTTTAGGCCACAGAATGGTGATGGGTTGATTAGCATCAGCAGTTTTCTCCATATAATTAATTGTTTTCACATTCATTCATTCTCAATGTGGGCGTTGCTGGCAACCCTGAGAAGGTGGCAGTAAGGCCTCGCACCACCACCTTGAACCGCTGGTAGAAGTTCTATACAACTGAATGGCTTGCTAGGCTACGTTGATGTGGGACTGGAGTTACATACAGGGCAGACAAGTTAAGGATAACAGGTTTCCTTCCTTAAAAGACATTAGTGAATTATTGGGCTTTTACGACAATCCAACAGCTTCATGGTCACTTTTACTGAGACAAGCTTTTTTTATTTCCAGATTTTTAAAACTGATTCAAATTCTAAAACTGCCATGGTGAGATTTGAACTCATACTCTCTGGATTATTAATCTAAGCCTCTGGATTGCTGGTCAAGTAACATAACACTTATGCTATCGTACCCAATGAATTATTACTCATCGGCACAGCAATGGACCAAGCTGCATAAAAAATGCACTGCTTTTGAATGTTTTTATTGCTGTGGGGATTCTAATTATCTTATTTTAGATGAGACACTTCCTCCTCCCAAACTTTCTCCTTCCCTATGTTGAGTAGATTCAAAATGGAGATCGATAGATTTTTTTACTCTAAGGGAATCAAGGGATATGGGGATAGGGCGGGAAAGTGGAGTTGAGGTAGAAGATCAGCCATAATCTTATTGAATGATGGAGCAGACTCGAGGGGGCGTATGGCCTACTCCTGCTCCTATTTCCTATGTCACTAAATTGCTCCATTGGGTGCCAGTTGTGAAGCCAGCAGGCTATGAACCTTGAGCTGTTACATCCAAGGCAGCACCCCCCAGTGTCTACATGTGAAGTTCTAGGAACTTCCAGTAGAATTCGCTGGATAGCGATCAAGAGCAGGAGCCTGGCTGTTGTTTATTTTTCTATCCCTCCCCTAACACAGAGCTGCTGTGTATCATTGTAACTCTCTCACCGTTTTTTCTCCTTTTTCACCCTCTTCACCCTCCCACTCCAGCTGAGATCAGATAACTTAGCAGAGACTAGGAATCAAATACTAGAACCTTCCCGTTCTGTATAGCTCGGACTCTAGGATATTTTCTGTCCTGTCCCTTTTTGAGTCTTGCAACACCACACACCATCCCTGACCAAGAGAGTGGTATTTGCAAGGAGGGCACCAAGTCAAGGCCAGACACTTCACAGCAAGGGAGGAGTGAACAATTGCATAGGTGGTTATCTTGGGGTGCCTTGCTGCACCACCTAGTGGCAGGTTTCACAATACTATTGACATGTCCTGGAGTAGCTTACCCACCTGCTCAGCCAAGAATGGTGCAAAATATTATTTTAAACAAGAAATCCTTGAAGAGCAATCTTGAACCTTTTTTTAAAAAAACACATTTTCCTGCTCGACCTTTGGAAACGATTTCCATGAGAGATTGGAGTTTATTGATTTAATACAGTAAAATCTGGACTATTAATAGCACCCATGTACATATTTTGGGTTGAAACTACATTGCATTAATACATAAGTCAATCTGCTATGTTAATATAATTTGCACTTTCATTTTAATCTACAATTACAATAAAGTCCAGCGTATTTGGCCTCGATCCCAGCATACTGATAAAACACCTTAATTGCCAACCCTCAAGTATGCAATATGTCAACATAATTTTACTTATAAATACAGATTAAAGATGTATTTAAATACAGTTTTTCTGAAGAAAGAACTGGTAGCTAATTGCTTTCCTTAAAGAAGCTGCAATGTAAATTGCTTTTATGAGGCATTATTGTTTTAAAGGGCTATTAACAACCTTAATTTACTAACTTCCCCATTTACGTGCTTTATCCCTTTTTCCTTCACCCTGATGTTCATTCGATGATAAATGTTATTTCAACACTATTTTTTAAGTAGACTTAAAAGAAAAGCAATCGGACTGATGCAACAGGGGTTTGTATTTAATTCCCCTTCCACATGCACAAAGTTCCTGATGTCTGTCGTGCTGCCAAGGGGACGTGTTAAGTGGAGGCTATCCATTTCCTCACAGGAAAGAAAGACTTTATAATTCACGCTCATGATCAAAGGTAATGGAAATCTGGAACTCTCAAAAAGCTGTTGATGTTGGGGGTCAATAAAAAATTTCAAAACTGAGATTGATGGATTTTTGTTAGGCAAGAGTATTGAGGGTTACAAAACCAAGGCGGGTAGATGGAGTCATGATGCAGATCAGCCATGATCTAATTGAATGGTTGTAAACAATTTTACAACACCAAGTTATAGTCCAGCAATTTTATTTTAAATTCACAAGCTTTCGGAGGCTACCTCCTTCCTCAGGTGAACGATGTGGAAATGAACATCGTTTCATTTCCACATCGTTCACCTGAGGAAGGAGGTAGCCTCCGAAAGCTTGTGAATTTAAAATAAAATTGCTGGACTATAACTTGGTGTTGTAAAATTGTTTACAATTGTCAACCCCAGTCCATCACCGGCATCTCCACATCATAATTGAATGGTGGAACAGGCTCAAGTGGCTGAATGGCCAATTCTTGTTCCTATGCTGCCTAATCACTGTTTTCACAGAAGCACTTGATGGAACCTTCAGAACAGGTGCCTGTTCTCAGCCATGGCTGATGTGTTTCTGTTTTTTATTTTATCTTTGCATTTTCTGTTTTTTTTCTGCATTGTTTCTGAACCTCTGTAAAAATGTATTTTTCTCTATCCTTTTTAAATCTCCCAAGTACTGCTGGTCGTTTCCCTGTACGCTGTCAGCTTTGGTATGAGCTACATTCCATGCTAGTTTTTCAGACTAGTTTTTCACTGTTCCGAATGCAGAGCTGGCTTTTCTGATACAAGGCAGCACTTCATCTAATGGTGCTGCATTTGACAATATTCGACAGATAAGTGAACCAGCTGACGACATTTAATTCAGTATTGCCAATGGCGATGTCTGATTTACCGTGGCACTTTCCCGAGGCTGGCTGATACTTGGCATTTGTTCTTACAGACTTATGATAAGGCCACAGTTCATTACTGCTGTGGCAAATGGTTGGGAATGATCATTCAGAGTGCAATTCATGTGTGACCTCCTGCATGGTCTTTATCAAGGCTTGTAATCTACTCAGGTTGAAGAACTTCCCAGATGTGCACCAGGGAATAAAAACTCCAAGTTTAGGCCTTTTGTTGTGGCATCAAAAAGCATAAATGTGAAGATGTATCATAGAGCTTAATGCATAATCCAGGAGAATCTCATGAAAAAAAGATACTTTTTAACTTCCTTTCCTAATCACCTTGTCGAAGTTGCTAATGTGGCAAATTACAGGCATAAACTGGCATTCTGCACCTCTGTATTGGTACGCTAACTGACGGGGCCACTTTGTCTTGTCTCTTATTTTAATTGTGACTGCTTGGATATGTCTTTATCCCTTATTATTTACCACTTTCTAGGGATTGACTTTTTGTGGGATGTAGGATCACTGTTATTCCATATATGTTTGATGAAATCAGAACCCTATCGGGGAGTACCCCAGGCACTGGGGACACTGGAATCAGACGTGCAGAAACCCATCACCATTCTTGAGGATCTCCAAGCCACACCTGTGATTTTTGTTTGCCTGATATGAAGTATGCAGTCTTCCCCCTCCCTCAAATAAAGATACATATCTAAGTCCAGAGAGCTTAGGCCTAAGCTTAGGGACCCTAAAGCGTGCACAGGGAAACTGCTGGGATAATACTGTTTTCTTTAGAAAAAACAAAGTAGGCAGTGGAGAATGCATTGTGAATGAAAGCAGAAAACAGGAGTGCACAGGCTTCAAACAACTGATACATAATTGTGCTGGGAATGAGGTTTAAAGTGACTTTCACACTTTTTCTTAAAAATGTATTTACAGCATGATAAATGTTGGTAACATTAACCATCTTCAGATCTTTACTGATCAAGCCTTTCTGCTAACGGCCCTGTTATTAGCTCTAATTTTATCAGACCTTCCTGCTATTAAAACAATTTTCTTAATGCTACCTTACTTACCACTGACTTATAGTATGGTGTCCACATAAACATATAAAGCCAACTACAGGGGTTTGGGAACCTTGCATGAGCTGCACCATGGGGCCCCCAGACTGGTTGTTGAACACTAAAATTAATATTTAAAAAGTTACAATTTGCCGGATCCATTGATCTATTTAATTCCAGGTTCAATCTTACCAAAGCCTGGATGGGACCATACCTCAATCCTCATTATCACAAGGTCATTACAAATATCCTGTTACTCTCTCCGTATGTCTGTAATTCCTCCCATTTTTATATTTCCTTCCCTTTTTCTCTGCTCTCTCACTGTGTCTGTTACTCTTTCTGATTGCTCCTGGAACTTTATCACTTCAGTCATCTTAAGATTCTCCCAGCAATATCTTTTTCCTCTGACAATTTCTTCACAACTTCACATCCCCATCAGTGCTTGTGTTGTATAAAATATTCATGTTATTATACTCCCCAAGCCTCTGAACTTATTAGTGTGCTGTATAAGATGCTCCCTGGGTCCTGATTAGTGTGCTGTATAAGATGCCCCCTAGGTCCTGATTAGTGTGCTGTATAAGATGCTGCATAGGGTCCTGATTAGTGTGCTGTATAAGATGCTCCCTGGGTCCTGATTAGTGTGCTGTATAAGATGCTCCCTGGGTCCTGATTAGTGTGCTGTATAAGATGCTCCATAGGGTCCTGATTAGTGTGCTGTATAAGATGCTCTCTGGGTCCTGATTAGTGTGCTGTATAAGATGCTCCCTGGGTCCTGATTAGTGTGCTGTATAAGATGCTCCCTGGGTCCTGATTAGTGTGCTGTATAAGATGCTCCCTGGGTCCTGATTAGTGTGCTGTATAAGATGTTCCCTTGGTCCTGATTAGTGTGCTGTATAAGATGCTCCATAGAGTCCTGATTAGTGTGCTGTATAAGATGCTCCCTGAGTCCTGATTAGTGTGCTGTATAAGATGCTCCATAGGGTCCTGATTAGTCTGCTGTATAAGATGCTCCATAGGGTCCTGATTAGTGTGCTGTATAAGATGCACCCTGGGTCCTGATTAGTGTGCTGTATAAGATGCTCCCTAGGTCCTGATTAGTGTGCTGTATAAGATGCTCCCTGGGTCCTGATTAGTGTGCTGTATAAGATGCTCCATAGGGTCCTGATTAGTGTGCTGTATAAGATGCTCCGTCGGGTCCTGATTAGTGTGCTGTATAAGATGCTCCGTAGGGTCCTGATTAGTGTGCTGTATAAGATGCTCCCTGGGTCCTGATTAGTGTGCTGTATAAGATGCTCCATAGGGTCCTGATTAGTGTGCTGTATAAGATGCTCCATAGGGTCCTGATTAGTGTGCTGTATAAGATGCTCCGTAGGGTCCTGATTAGTGTGCTGTATAAGATGCTCCATAGGGTCCTGATTAGTGTGCTGTATAAGATGCTCCATAGGGTCCTGATTAGTGTGCTGTATAAGATGCTCCGTAGGGTCCTGATTCGTGTGCTGTATAAGATGCTCCCTGGGTCCTAATTAGTGTGCTGTATAAGATGCTCCCTGGGTCCTGATTAGTGTGCTGTATAAGATGCTCCATAGGGTCCTGATTAGTGTGCTGTATAAGATGCTCCCTGGGTCCTGATTAGTGTGCTGTATAAGATGCTCCCTGGGTCCTAATTAGTGTGCTGTATAAGATGCTCCCTGGGTCCTGATTAGTGTGCTGTATAAGATGCTGCATAGGGTCCTGATTAGTGTGCTGTATAAGATGCTCCCTGGGTCCTGATTAGTGTGCTGTATAAGATGCTCCCTGGGTCCTAATTAGTGTGCTGTATAAGATGCTCCCTGGGTCCTGATTAGTGTGCTGTATAAGATGCTGCATAGGGTCCTGATTAGTGTGCTGTATAAGATGCTCCCTGGGTCCTGATTAGTGTGCTGTATAAGATGCTGCATAGGGTCCTGATTAGTGTGCTGTATAAGATGCTCCATAGGGTCCTGATTAGTGTGCTGTATAAGATGCTCCCTGGGTCCTGATTAGTGTGCTGTATAAGATGCTCCCTGGGTCCTGATATATGTGCTGTATAAGATGCTCCCTGGGTCCTGATTAGTGTGCTGTATAAGATGCTGCATAGGGTCCTGATTAGTGTGCTGTATAAGATGCTCCGTAGGGTCCTGATTAGTGTGCTGTATAAGATTCTCCCTGGGTCCTGATTAGTGTGCTCTATAAGATGCACCCTGGGTCCTGATTAGTGTGCTGTATAAGATGCTCCATCGGGTCCTGATTAGTGTGCTGTATAAGATGCTCCCTGGGTCCTGATTAGTGTGCTGTATAAGATGCTCCATTGGGTCCTGATTAGTGTGCTGTATAAGATGCTCCCTGGGTCCTGATTAGTGTGCTGTATCAGATGCTCCATAGGGTCCTGATTAGTGTGCTGTATAAGATGCTCCGTAGGGTCCTAATTAGTGTGCTGTATAAGATGCTGCATAGGGTCCTGATTAGTGTGCTGTATAAGATGCTCCCTGGGTCCTGATTAGTGTGCTGTATAAGATGTTCCGTAGGGTCCTAATTAGTGTGCTGTATAAGATGCTGCATCGGGTCCTGATTAGTGTGCTGTATAAGATGCTCCCTGGGTCCTGATTAGTGTACTGTATCAGATGCTCCCTGGGTCCTGATTAGTGTGCTGTATAAGATGCTCCATAGGGTCCTGATTAGTGTGCTGTATAAGATGCTCCGTAGGGTCCTGATTAGTGTGCTGTATCAGATGCTCCATAGTGTCCTGATTAGTGTGCTGTATAAGATGCTCCATAGGGTCCTGATTAGTGTGCTGTATAAGATGCTCCATAGGGTCCTGATTAGTGTGCTGTATAAGATGCTCCCTGGGTCCTGATTAGTGTGCTGTATCAGATGCTCCATAGGGTCCTGATTAGTGTGCTGTATAAGATGCTCCATAGGGTCCTGATTAGTGTGCTGTATAAGATGCTCCCTGGGTCCTGATTAGTGTGCTGTATAAGATGCTCCCTGGGTCCTGATTAGTGTGCTGTATAAGATGCCCCCTAGGTCCTGATTAGTGTGCTGTATAAGATGCTGCATAGGGTCCTGATTAGTGTGCTGTATAAGATGCTCCCTGGGTCCTGATTAGTGTGCTGTATAAGATGCTCCCTGGGTCCTGATTAGTGTGCTGTATAAGATGCTCCATAGGGTCCTGATTAGTGTGCTGTATAAGATGCTCTCTGGGTCCTGATTAGTGTGCTGTATAAGATGCTCCCTGGGTCCTGATTAGTGTGCTGTATAAGATGCTCCCTGGGTCCTGATTAGTGTGCTGTATAAGATGCTCCCTGGGTCCTGATTAGTGTGCTGTATAAGATGTTCCCTTGGTCCTGATTAGTGTGCTGTATAAGATGCTCCATAGAGTCCTGATTAGTGTGCTGTATAAGATGCTCCCTGAGTCCTGATTAGTGTGCTGTATAAGATGCTCCATAGGGTCCTGATTAGTCTGCTGTATAAGATGCTCCATAGGGTCCTGATTAGTGTGCTGTATAAGATGCACCCTGGGTCCTGATTAGTGTGCTGTATAAGATGCTCCCTAGGTCCTGATTAGTGTGCTGTATAAGATGCTCCCTGGGTCCTGATTAGTGTGCTGTATAAGATGCTCCATAGGGTCCTGATTAGTGTGCTGTATAAGATGCTCCGTCGGGTCCTGATTAGTGTGCTGTATAAGATGCTCCGTAGGGTCCTGATTAGTGTGCTGTATAAGATGCTCCCTGGGTCCTGATTAGTGTGCTGTATAAGATGCTCCATAGGGTCCTGATTAGTGTGCTGTATAAGATGCTCCATAGGGTCCTGATTAGTGTGCTGTATAAGATGCTCCGTAGGGTCCTGATTAGTGTGCTGTATAAGATGCTCCATAGGGTCCTGATTAGTGTGCTGTATAAGATGCTCCATAGGGTCCTGATTAGTGTGCTGTATAAGATGCTCCGTAGGGTCCTGATTCGTGTGCTGTATAAGATGCTCCCTGGGTCCTAATTAGTGTGCTGTATAAGATGCTCCCTGGGTCCTGATTAGTGTGCTGTATAAGATGCTCCATAGGGTCCTGATTAGTGTGCTGTATAAGATGCTCCCTGGGTCCTGATTAGTGTGCTGTATAAGATGCTCCCTGGGTCCTAATTAGTGTGCTGTATAAGATGCTCCCTGGGTCCTGATTAGTGTGCTGTATAAGATGCTGCATAGGGTCCTGATTAGTGTGCTGTATAAGATGCTCCCTGGGTCCTGATTAGTGTGCTGTATAAGATGCTCCCTGGGTCCTAATTAGTGTGCTGTATAAGATGCTCCCTGGGTCCTGATTAGTGTGCTGTATAAGATGCTGCATAGGGTCCTGATTAGTGTGCTGTATAAGATGCTCCCTGGGTCCTGATTAGTGTGCTGTATAAGATGCTGCATAGGGTCCTGATTAGTGTGCTGTATAAGATGCTCCATAGGGTCCTGATTAGTGTGCTGTATAAGATGCTCCCTGGGTCCTGATTAGTGTGCTGTATAAGATGCTCCCTGGGTCCTGATATATGTGCTGTATAAGATGCTCCCTGGGTCCTGATTAGTGTGCTGTATAAGATGCTGCATAGGGTCCTGATTAGTGTGCTGTATAAGATGCTCCGTAGGGTCCTGATTAGTGTGCTGTATAAGATTCTCCCTGGGTCCTGATTAGTGTGCTCTATAAGATGCACCCTGGGTCCTGATTAGTGTGCTGTATAAGATGCTCCATCGGGTCCTGATTAGTGTGCTGTATAAGATGCTCCCTGGGTCCTGATTAGTGTGCTGTATAAGATGCTCCATTGGGTCCTGATTAGTGTGCTGTATAAGATGCTCCCTGGGTCCTGATTAGTGTGCTGTATCAGATGCTCCATAGGGTCCTGATTAGTGTGCTGTATAAGATGCTCCGTAGGGTCCTAATTAGTGTGCTGTATAAGATGCTGCATAGGGTCCTGATTAGTGTGCTGTATAAGATGCTCCCTGGGTCCTGATTAGTGTGCTGTATAAGATGTTCCGTAGGGTCCTAATTAGTGTGCTGTATAAGATGCTGCATCGGGTCCTGATTAGTGTGCTGTATAAGATGCTCCCTGGGTCCTGATTAGTGTACTGTATCAGATGCTCCCTGGGTCCTGATTAGTGTGCTGTATAAGATGCTCCATAGGGTCCTGATTAGTGTGCTGTATAAGATGCTCCGTAGGGTCCTGATTAGTGTGCTGTATCAGATGCTCCATAGTGTCCTGATTAGTGTGCTGTATAAGATGCTCCATAGGGTCCTGATTAGTGTGCTGTATAAGATGCTCCATAGGGTCCTGATTAGTGTGCTGTATAAGATGCTCCCTGGGTCCTGATTAGTGTGCTGTATCAGATGCTCCATAGGGTCCTGATTAGTGTGCTGTATAAGATGCTCCATAGGGTCCTGATTAGTGTGCTGTATAAGATGCTCCCTGGGTCCTGATTAGTGTGCTGTATAAGATGCTCCATCGGGTCCTGATAAGTGTGCTGTATAAGATGCTCCCTGGGTCCTGATTAGTGTGCTGTATAAGATGCTCCATAGGGTCCTGATTAGTGTGCTGTATAAGATGCTCCATAGGGTCCTGATTAGTGTGCTGTATAAGATGCTCCACAGGGTCCTGATTAGTGTGCTGTATAAGATGCTCCCTGGGTCCTGATTAGTGTGCTGTATAAGATGCTCCATAGGGTCCTGATTAGTGTGCTGTATAAGATGCTCCATAGGGTCCTGATTAGTGTGCTGTATAAGATGCTCCATAGGGTCCTGATTAGTGTGCTGTATAAGATGCTCCGTCGGGTCCTGATTAGTGTGCTGTATAAGATGCTCCCTGGGTCCTGATTAGTGTGCTGTATAAGATGCTCCATAGGGTCCTGATTAGTGTGCTGTATCAGATGCTCCCTGGGTCCTGATTAGTGTGCTGTATAAGATGCTCCCTGGGTCCTGATTAGTGTGCTGTATAAGATGCTCCCTGGGTCCTGATTAGTGTGCTGTATCAGATGCTCCATAGGGTCCTGATTAGTGTGCTGTATAAGATGCTCCATAGGGTCCTGATTAGTGTGCTGTATAAGATGCTCCCTGGGTCCTGATTAGTGTGCTGTATAAGATGCTCCATCGGGTCCTGATAAGTGTGCTGTATAAGATGCTCCCTGGGTCCTGATTAGTGTGCTGTATAAGATGCTCCATAGGGTCCTGATTAGTGTGCTGTATAAGATGCTCCATAGGGTCCTGATTAGTGTGCTGTATAAGATGCTCCACAGGGTCCTGATTAGTGTGCTGTATAAGATGCTCCCTGGGTCCTGATTAGTGTGCTGTATAAGATGCTCCATAGGGTCCTGATTAGTGTGCTGTATAAGATGCTCCATAGGGTCCTGATTAGTGTGCTGTATAAGATGCTCCATAGGGTCCTGATTAGTGTGCTGTATAAGATGCTCCGTCGGGTCCTGATTAGTGTGCTGTATAAGATGCTCCCTGGGTCCTGATTAGTGTGCTGTATAAGATGCTCCATAGGGTCCTGATTAGTGTGCTGTATCAGATGCTCCCTGGGTCCTGATTAGTGTGCTGTATAAGATGCTCCCTGGGTCCTGATTAGTGTGCTGTATAAGATGCTCCATAGGGTCCTGATTAGTGTGCTGTATAAGATGCTCCATAGGGTCCTGATTAGTGTGCTGTATAAGATGCTCCGGAGGGTCCTGATTAGTGTGCTGTATAAGATGCTCCATAGGGTCCTGATTAGTGTGCTGTATAAGATGCTCCGGAGGGTCCTGATTAGTGTGCTGTATAAGATGCTCCCTGGGTCCTGATTATTGTGCTGTATAAGATGCTCCATAGGGTCCTGATTCGTGTGCTGTATAAGATGCTCCGTAGGGTCCTGATTAGTGTGCTGTATAAGATGCTCCCTGGGTCCTGATTAGTGTGCTGTATAAGATGCTCCGTAGGGTCCTGATTAGTGTGCTGTATAAGATGCTCCATAGGGTCCTGATTGGTGTGCTGTATAAGATGCTCCGTAGGGTCCTGATTGGTGTGCTGTATAAGATGCTCCGTAGGGTCCTGATTGGTGTGCTGTATAAGATGCTCCGTAGGGTCCTGATTAGTGTGCTGTATAAGATGCTCCATAGGGTCCTGATTGGTGTGCTGTATAAGATGCTCCATCAGGTCCTGATTATTGTGCCGTATAAGATGCTCCATAGGGTCCTGATTCGTGTGCTGTATAAGATGCTCCCTGGGTCCTGATTATTGTGCTGTATAAGATGCTCCATAGGGTCCTGATTCGTGTGCTGTATAAGATGCTCCGTAGGGTCCTGATTAGTGTGCTGTATAAGATGCACCCTGGGTCCTGATTAGTGTGCTGTATAAGATGCTCCGTAGGGTCCTGATTAGTGTGCTGTATAAGATGCTCCATAGGCTCCTGATTGGTGTGCTGTATAAGATGCTCCGTAGGGTCCTGATTAGTGTGCTGTATAAGATGCTCCGTAGGGTCCTGATTAGTGTGCTGTATAAGATGCTCCGTAGGGTCCTGATTCGTGTGCTGTATAAGATTGCTGTGTAAACGTTTTGGCCTGCAGCTTCAGAGAACAGTTCCAATATTCATGTTATAACCTGAGCCTATGCACCGCTGGGGCCTGCATACTTCGAGCAGTGATTTGCCAAAGACTTCAAATGGGGCATAAAATACTTGGCACTGAAGGAATCAGTGTCAGAAAGCAAAACATTCATGGCTTCTACAGTGTGAAGGAAGGAGGGGAGTCAACGGGGACTGTAATTAAGCATCTTCAAGCAGCTAATCAGAAAATAGCACTTTACCAAGCCTGGAAGTGTGTCACCTAGCCCTCCTGCACCAGCTGGAGACTGGTATACAGGTGTAAAACAAAACAGAGGATAACAGTGAGGATGGAGGCACTTTTTAAAGGACATTCACTCTCAATTGTTTTTCCAATTCACTACTGACCCTCTCAGTATGATGATCTTCTTGAAACTGAAGTTGTAATCAGCCAAATATCAGAAGTGGCTTGATAACAACTGTTCGGGAAGCATTTCTTTTGCTGATACCAAGTGGAAAATTCTACCACATAACCAATTGGTCCTGACCAAGTAGGAAAAGAAAAACTACAGTTGGGTGACAGCTGCAGACTGAGAACATAATCAGAGCAGTGCTAAAGCGTCCGAGAATCCATAGAGATCAGGTCTAATGCCTCTCCTAGAACATCAAATAGAGTATTGCTGGTGTGTATAAATGTAATGATCAATATAAGAAGGGACCTTGCCATTTTCAATACTGCTGCAATCCTCCTCTTGTGTCCTGACCACAGATTTCTACCATTTGTTACAAAGTGTGTTTTACTTAGTGTGACTACAGATTGCTGCCTGTAGCTGCTTACCTTCCCCACTTTATATAGGAATGAAGAGAATTCAAAGGTGTTTTCCTGATTTTAATATCTATTATCTATTCCTTGTGCATATTGACAAAAAGTGCTATACAGTGAGATGGTGTCATGTCTCATTGTTGAGAACTATTAGCAGCAAAGAATTGGTTTTGTTTCAGAAATATTTAAAATACTGAGAGGTTTCCTCAGTTGAGTATTTGAAATATCTCTGAATCTAAACCAGTTTCACATGAGAAGTTTATTCTGCAGGAATTTATTTTGATCTGTTCGTCTCCCTCTCACCCATCTGATTAAAACATTGTATTATAAGATTCCTGCCTTTTTCATGTTGTATTTTCATTGTACACAGGCTTATTGTGTGTACCTGGTGAGGACTGTAACAGAATAAGGGCAGAATGTCCTCCTAATTTTAATTTTGAAAACTCTATGTCAAGGCAGTTTTAAATGGACCCATCTTAATGCTAATTGCCTTAATTTTAAAAGCACCCAGACTCTTTGAGAAGCCACCACAATGATACAGCAGTGTTCACCATGTGAATAGTTGCTGGTGCAAAGCTGGAGTCCAGTGATACTTACAATGGCTTCTATTATAGGCCTGGCATTGTTACACAGTAGTAACGCAGTAACGTTTGGGGCAGGACAAGGCCATTTCTATGTCTAGCCTATTCTTTCAAACCACCCATCAGTTTCTGTGCTGTGATTCTAAAACTAACAGCCCTGTATCCCTTTTCCCAATAGAAAGTTATCCAGTCCCTTTTTGAAACCTACCATGGCATTTAATTGCACCACCCCCACCCCCCACACACACTAATTTGTTCAGTAATTCTATCACCATCTTACTAAACTAAGTTGCCCAAATTTCCTATTTCCTTTACTTTAAACTGTGTCCCCTAGTGCTCAAATCCTGTGCCTGATGAAAGAACTTTCCTGCATCCAAAATCTCCTCAAACTTGTAAGTCACACCCTTAGTATTACATCCCAACATTTTATTTGCTTTCCTCACTACCTGCAAACAGTGAACCAATGGTTTTAGCTACCTATCCACCAAAACCACAAGATACAACATCCACTCATCCACCAGATCTGTAACCTCCTCAAGGAAATCCAGTAAATTGGTCAGACATGGCCTTCCCCTCTCTGAACCACTGGCTCACTGTAATCAGACCACGTCCTTCAAGATGATTCCTCAGTCATCCTTCATCAAAGTCTCGAACAGTTTTCCCACAATTGACATAACCCTCCTTGGACTGTAGTTTGAGAATTCATTCTTATCCCTTTTTTTAAAGATGGGTTTACATTTGCTACTTTCCCATCCCGTTGAATGTTACCTGATTCCATTGAGGTTTGAAAAATATTAGTGAGGGAATTTAAAGTCTTCTCAGCACCCTTGATTGGAAATTGTCAGAGCCTGGAATCTTGCTTACCCTTCAGCTTTCTCTAATTCTTCCCACCATGCCTTGATAGTAAAGATTTACAGTCTGCTGTCTCCCTTATACTCTTCTGTAAACCCAGGCATCATCTTCAATAGTAAAGCAGTCACAAAATAATGATTTCACAATTCTGTCACTTTCCTGTCCTCAGACACCATTCCCCAGTGCTGCTTGTAAATGGTCCAAAATCTTTCTACCCTTCTCTTGCTCCTGATATACTTAAAGAATGTTTATTATTGTCCTTTATATTTCTGCTAAATTTCTCTCATGATCCCTTTGGTGTCTCTTACAGTTGCTTGGCTTTTCTCTACTTCATTTTATAGTTCTCATTATCTTGTTCCCTCCCTGTATATTTCTTAATTTTATACGCCCTATCTTTCTCCCCAATGCCTTCTATGACTTCCATTTTCATCCATGTTGATTTTACTCTCCTGTTAAATCCTCAACTCATTTCTGGGATAAACTGCCTCTGCGGTGTAAAGAATATCTTCTTAAAACACTCCCATTTTCCCTCCACATCTTTCCCTTTAAATAGCTTTTCCCTTTTGTTCTCCACCTATCTCCACAGTCAAGGGGGATAGGGGAAGCTGGTTGCACTCACAGTAGGCTTGAGTCAGGCAGAGAGCTTTAACAGCTTCTCTGACTGACCTGTCAACGCAGGTGAACCTAAAACTGGTGACGTGCATGACTGTTTCCTCCACAATCCACTTGCTCCATAATGATTTCTTTGACTGGATCTCTGAGAGGTAAGATGGAAAGCACATGGTCGAGGAAACTAGTGAGGACGAAAGGCAAAAGCAGAGAGTGTGGATGGAATCCGGCCCACAAGAGAAAGCAATGGAGGAAAGAGCAAAAGACTGTACCTGAACGATATTGTCCCGGGGGAAGGAGTGTGGGAATCTGTGAAAGAAGACATCAAACACTAAGTAGTTCAGTAAATTCCTGTTTCTGGTCTGTTTCACAAAATTCTACTCACATATCAGGAGCTCATAGTGAAATATTACTGAGAATTTTTGGTCGTACAAATTGTAACAGGGCTATCACTCATTGTTAAATCTTCCTATGAAGCAGAGAGGTTCTCCATGTTAAAGGGTGCATTTTGTTTGCAGGCAAATTTTAAACCTCCCTATATGATGGTTGATATGTCTGATTGATGCAATGGATGTATCTATTGAAAATGAAGAATGGCATTGTTCCTGAGCTTATCTGCAGAATATACTTTTAAAACAACTATTTAGAAATGTGCAAGGGATGTTGGTTTTTTTTTCAATCGGCCCATGTGATCCTCGCCTATAGTCGGCTGATTTGTGATAATCCTTCGTGCTACATCTCTGCCTATTCCTATTGGCTTTTTTCAGCCAATCAGGATTCAGAAATCTAAAGATTAACATAGCAATCCCAATGACCCAATCGCATCCCAGTCAGATAACTGAGTGTTTATGGTCTGGGGATAATGGAAGATATTATCAAACATAATTGGTCCCGAATTATTATTAACTTTCAAATCTTGTAACAGGTTATCCTGTGAGTAACTTGGGTTCTAAAAAATGGTAAATGAGTAAAGAAAAATCGCTCAGAAAACTAAACAATTGGCTATTAGAACAGTTAACAGTGGGACTCGATAGAATTTTTGTTTTGCATTTTCAAATGCCAAAAGTGAACATTTTAGAAGAAGTCACAGGTACAATTTTTTTTTATTTGCAAATATCTTTGAGGTTGTCTCCCACAATGTGGGGGAGCCAAGATGTGTTTGCCAATTTCCCCCTTCTCTTGAAGGGGTAGACTGCTTGTTACCCTCCGTAACCTCATCCATTTGGTCATTATTCACTTGAGAGTCTGAGTGGTGGCAAGCTATTTGACTACAGGGGCATTGCAGCTGAAGCTGTCCTTACCTGATGGCCACGTATGTGCACCCATTAGGGGGTCATTAGATAGCAATTAGGAGCAAGAACCCTTGTTGATTGTCCCCTCCCATCGCTGACGCCAATTATAATGCCCCTACTGCTGGCAGGGCTAAGATTGGTTAACTCGGGACAGACTGGAGATCAAACCTGAAAGCTTCCTGGCCTGTATAGCTTATTCAGTAAACCATTGTATCTTAAGTCTGAACTTACTTGGGTATTTTGCTTTATGGGAACCTGAACTCAGACATGTTTAAATATTTGCTCCATCTTGTTGAGACTTGCTGGAGGGTGAGAATGAAACATTTGAAAACTCGGTTTTAGTTATTATTAGAAATGTTATTTTGCTTTTTTTTTTACTTGTTTAAAGTGTACATGAAACATGTTGGATTATTGACTTGTTTTTGCAGATTTGAGCCTAAGCAGCCATTCCTTTCTCCTGTAATTGGAATTGCACAAGCCTCATATAGGCTAATGTACAAAAGGCTTTTGATGGTCCCATTTTTCCTTTCAGGTTGGCTATTTTCATTCAGTGAATGGAACTTTGAGCAGACTTCCTCCTGTAAATATTTGAATTTATGTTTTCTATAGATTTTGATGAATGTTGCTGTTTTTCAGTGGTTAGAGCTCTGGTTTGTTTTATTTTGCTGGTGGAAGATGCCTTGTATCCTACGTTTGACTGGAACATTTATCAGTAAGATCGGCAAAGGAGAAACTAAAGCTAGTGAACATTTATTTCATTTTGGATTCACATTCTAAACAATGCAACAAGATCTGGGATACTGTGCTGATCCAGTATCCCGTGAGGATGGAGACAATATCACAGCAGTTTTTGAGCAACTGTACATGATCTGAGCATAGTGTAGAGGCATTCGTTATTTGCACTGTGATCATCCAATGAAGATGTTTGAAGCCAATTTGTCTCTTCCTTTATAATAAAGATTGACTGTGTTGAGTCCTGCTGATTAAAAATCATTAATGCTCCTTTGTGCATGCCTTTCCACAGCTTGTGTGTGGTTAAAAACATGCCTCAAACACATGATTAAAAACCCCATACACAACAAAGTGGTGCGTATTGATTTTTTAAAATGCCAATGAGTTAAAGGACACAGTGCGATCCCAGTGATGTTCATTAACGGCTTGTTACGGTTTTGTATCTTTTTTGTACAACGGCTGCTTGAGCAAGTTATCCAGCGGGGGTGGGGGAGATGGTTGAGAGGCAATAAACACCTATGGTTCTTAACCCGAAAAGGGGGAATTATCCGAGCGAGAGGGGGTTAGAGGCAATGAACACCTGTAGGTCTTAACCCCAAAAGAGGAAATTATCTGAGGGGGAGGAGGTTGAGAGGCAATGAACACCTGTAGGTCTTAACCCCAAAAGAGGGAGTTATCTGAGGGAGAGGGGGTTAGGGGTAATAAACATCTGTAGGTCTTAACCCCCAAAAGGGGAGTTATGAGGGGGAGAGGGTTGAGAGGCAATGAGCACCTGTGGACCTTAACACAGAACAGCATGAGTAACATCCTCAGGACAGCAGAGGAGAACATTGGCCAGAAAGAAACACAACTCATTGCCGACCTTAATTTTCATTACTACAATCTTTACAAGACATTGTGTCACACCGGCACCTTTTGCTCAGTCCTCTGCCATTCCTTTCTTTGTCATTTGACTTCCATATTTCAAATACATTTGTAACGCAGGAGAACAGAATTGGCAGATCCTCACCTTCAAATCCCACAGCAGCTAACACACCAGTTTTTCCCATTTTCGGTTCAGCTCCCTCATTTTTCAAAATTTATCCACAACTTAAAACAAAATGCTTCTTAGCTCTAAATGAAAAATTGTAGGATGTTTACATAACAAAGATGCTAATTTGCACCGTGCACTATAACTTTCCATTATAAATCATATATACCATATATATATGGTATATTTATATAAAAATACAGTATATGCACATTATTGGAATTGCATGTTCCATAGAAGCATCACATTTTCATATGTAACTATGTAAACTATATATGTACAATAAATAAATACTATTATATTTCATTTGTGGAGATATACACCATTAAACACTACAGGAACGAAAATCCACAGGCCATTCATCCCAACATAAATACTGCTAGTGACCTCCAGGTCAGGGGAAGGTCACCCGTTAGAATATCATGGGCATGTGCCTACAACGGATGCATCTCAGAAATCCACCCTGCCCCAAGCTGCCAGGAATGTCAGTGACTGCTGCCTGGTCCCCCCCTCCAGACAGAATGTTGACCTGCTCTGGCAGCTCCCGTTATAATAACGACGTCCAAAATTCTTCTCCTCTTCGGGGGTGCAAGCTTGGATCCTGGCCAGAAGATAAAAAGAAGCATTTTCCAACCCAATTTTTTTTTGTAAAAATGAGGACAAGTAAATAAGAAAAAAAATGAACATCACTGCACCTTATTAAAACAAACCCAATGAAAAGGTTTTCCTGATAAAACTTTTTTATTGACCAACTGCTTATAGTTCAAAATAAATAAATGAAAATTTCTAGCCTTCAGTTTTGCAAAGTTTCTCCAACAATTTAATTAAAGAAGACAATGGGAAGAGTTAAGGAGATGACTAATTAGTAGAGCTGAGGCTGATGTCTTGCCAGTCTGAATTTTACATCTCCTCAGCAGTTCCAGAGCCAGTTTCTGCAGCAACCTCAAATGTCTAAAGACCAATTAGTTTGTATTGTGACACCTGTATTAGCAGTCACCTGCCTATAGAAGGCACAGTCCTTGGATCAGCTTCCCAGTGGTGTATACACGCCGGGCACCACAGTTCCAGTTCAAGCTGCAGAGTCCCATGAATGAGTTCCTTTAAACTAGTAACCATTTTTATTCTGTGTTTATCGCAGACCTCACTTTCGGAGTAACTTGTTTGAGACAAAAATGCTTCTACATAATCTCTCCCTACACTGTGTTTGCAAACTTTGCGTATCCGTGATTATCCGATTATCATGCAAGTTAGGCTACGGGCAACAGAGTTTTGGATGAGGTCAAGTTTATGGAGGATGGAAGATGGGAGGCCGGTCAGGAGAGCAATGGAATTGTCAAATCCAGAGAAAACAAAGGCATAGATGAGGGTTTCAGCAGCAGATGAGCTGATGCGGGGCAGAGACGGGTGATGTTACGGAGGTGGAAGGACATCAGGAGACTTCTCCTGTTCTTCTTCAAAAAGTGCCATGTGATCTTTTACATCCGCCTAACCTACTCCTATCAGACCTTATCGTCTTCCCAAACATTCCATCCCATCCACTCCTGACTCCAGGCTGCAGCCACTAACCTATCGGGAGACTGCCCTCTACCCTCTCTTTCTCAATGAAACATAGAAACATAGAAAATAGGAGCAGGAGTAGGCCATTCGGCCCTTCGAGCCTGCTCCGCCATTCAATATGATCATGGCTGATCCTCTATCTGAATACTATATTCCCACTCTCTCCCCATACCCTTGATACCTTTTGTGTCTAGAAATCTATCTATCTCCTTCTTAAATATATTCAGTGACTTGGCCTCCACAGTCTTCTGTGGTAGAGAATTCCACAGGTTCACTACCCTCTAAGTGAAGAAATTTCTCCTCATCTCAGTCCTAAATGTCATACCCCGTATTTTGAGACTATGACCCCTCGTTCTAGACCCCCCCCCAGCTAGGGGAAACATCCTCCCTGCATCCAGTCTGTCTAGCTCTGTCAGAATTTTATATGTTTCAGTGAGATCCCCTCTCATTCTTCTAAACTCTAGTGAATACAGGCCGAGTCGACCCAATCTCTTCTCATACGACAGTCCTACCATCCTGGGAATGGTGAACCTATGCTGCGCTCTCTCTATGGCAAGTATATCTTTTCTTAGGTAAGGAGACCAAAACTGCACACAATACTCCAGGTGTGGTCTCACCAAGGCTCTGTATAACTGCAGTAAGACATCCTTGCTCCTGTACTCAAATCCTCTTGCAATGAAGGCCAACATACCATTTGCCTTCCTAACGACTTGCTGCACCTGCATGTTTGCTTTCAATGACTGGTGTACAAGGACACCCAGGTCCCTTTGTACATCAACATTTCCCAATCTTCCACCATTTAAATAATACTCAGTTTTTCCTTCTGAAGTGGATAACTTCCCATTTATCCATATTATGTTGCATTTGCCATATATTTGCCCACTCACTCAACTTGCCCAAATTGCCTTGAAGCCACTTTGCATTCTCCTCACAACTCACAATCCCACCTAGTTTTGTGTCATCAGCAAACTTGGAAATATTACATTTGGTTCCCTTATCCAAATCATTGATATATGTTGTGAAAAGCTGGGGCCCGTGCTCCGATCCCTGCGGTACCCCACTAGTCACCGCCAGTCACCCCGAAAAGACCCATTTATTCCTACTCTCTGTTTCCTGTCAGTTAACCAATTTGCAATCTTTGCCAGTATATTACTCCCAATCCCATGTGCTTTAATTTTGCACACTAACCTCATACGTGGGACTTTATCAAAAGCCTTCTGAAAATCCAAGTACACCACATCCACTGGTTCTCCCTTATCTATTCTACCAATTACATCCTCAATGCTGCCACAATACTTGCGCTGCCCACATTACAACAGTAACTACACTTCAAAAAGTACTTCATTGGCTGCGAAGCACTTTGGATCATGAAAGGCACCATATAAATGCAAGGTCTTTCTTGGCATTTCCCTTCCGCGCGCTACCGCTACCAATGATTACATTCCATCACAAATAAGGTCATTCTGAAAATCGGAAAAGCGCAATCTGGTCATTTTTTAAATTGTAAATCTTTTCTTCCTTCTTCCAAAAAGACGAAGAAGCTTCTCAAATCGATGGATCCCTCTGACCTCAATAATTAACCATTTTTCAGACACCTGCACACCAGATAATACAATACAGATACAGGTACCATTCCGAAAGGCTCACCTTGCTGCCCTTAGCACTGTGTGTGGGTCAGAAGATGCCACGATGGGCTTTAGGGGTGAAAAAAAGGGGCAATAAGAAAAGTGCAAAATAAAAAAAGTTTTAATGGTGGCCTGACTGAACAACAGGCTGATTTAAAACTGAGATGCCCAGTGACAGAGTTAGATGTGCAAGTGATGTTGTTACCCTTGATTCTGAGCTCTATGCTCGGGTTTAAGTCATTTGACAGAACATTTCTGAGAAGAACTTTGTTTCCTTGTTTCTTGTAATAATGAGATGGCAACAAGGCACTCACAACTGAAACCCACCCATTCGCTACAGAGTACCACCTTTTAGGTATTGGCTGCTTGCTTCCATTACCAACAAGAGTATTTTTTTTCATAGTTTTATTTCCAGAAGTGGAATAACACAGAGCTTCTGTCAGGAGCAGGCCATAAGAAATGCATTCTCGACTCTGCAGATATTGGTACTGTCTCAGACAGGCAAGCCGATGGTTATTTCCATCCCTTTTGCTGCTTCTTTCCCAAATTCTAATTTGTTTTGGGCCACATGCCACCACAGAGCAGATACGTTTCAAGCAAATAGTTGGATGTCCTTCTGCAGCCATTAAGAGGTCTGCAGCTGTGGTTTTAGTGCTGCAAGACACCACAGAAAGACATTGAAAACAGTTGTGGGAAAATCTCCACAATTAACCTTTCATACATCATATCAGGTTGATGTGAACTGAAATTATTTGAAAATTGATCCGGCCTTTGACATCCAACTCATAGATTACATTTTTATTTTCTTTCTTGAAGGATAAACTTCCTCCATTTTTCTTTCCCTAGCCACCTGATGATTTTGCCCCAAGCAGGTCTCCACCAATGTCTCCTTGTGCAAGTGGCCTGCTCTGAATTTCCCTTCTTCTCTCCCTGGTGCCTGGCCTCTGGTCAGTGCCCCAGGGCCACGGCGAAAGAGGTAAGAATGGCAACTCACCAGTGTGTGAGATTGTACCTGCGTCACACCGCTCCACGGCCTCATGCCTTAATGCTCCCCATTGTGCCACGATACTGTCCTCTGGAATTTCAGTGTAAACAGTTTTTTTTTCCAAAAATTATACTTTATTCATAAAATTTGCAACAATACATACAATACAGTTGTCATATCACATTCCAAACGTACACCATACAGATTGTACAATTTCCAGGTTGCATCAAGTACAGTTCAATGAACACATTGTACATAATTACAGTTCATGACACTCTAGAGTGCCTCATTGCATTACACTCAATACAGATTATTGATTACAGGTACATTACAGATTCATTACAGGTACATTACATCAATTTGAATTTTACATTCTGCCCAAGGGGGTTTTTCCCTGGTTGCATCCCTTTGGTATACAATGGCGGGCAGGGTCTAAAGGGTTACCTTTCCCCACAGAGCCTTTGCGGCGGCCGCACCCAGCTTCAGTGTGTCCCTGAGCACGTAGTCCTGGACTTTGGAATGTGCCAGCCTGCAACACTCGGTCAAGGACAACTCCTTGCACTGGAAGACCAGCAAGTGTCGGGCAGACCAAAGTGCGTCTTTCACCGAGTTGATGGTCTTCCAGCAGCAGTTGATGTCCGTCTCGGTGTGCGTCCCTGGGAACAGCCCGTAGAGCACAGAGTCCTGTGTTATGGAACTGCTCGAGACGAACCTGGACAGATACCACTGCATCTCTCTCCAGACCTTCTTTGCAAAGGCACATTCCAGAAGGAGATGAGTGACGGTCTCGTCTCCATCGCAGCCTCCTCTGGGACAGTGAGCGGTGGCGCTGAGACTCCGAGAGTGCATGAAGGATCTGACTGGAAGGGCCCTTCTCACCACCAGCCAAGCTAGGTCTTGGTGCTTGTTTGAAAGCTCTGGCGATGAGGCGTTCTGCCAACTGACAGTGACAGTTTGCTCGGGGAACCAACCGACAGGATCCACCATCTCCTTTTCCCGCAGGGTCTCGAGGACGTTACGTGCGGACCACTTGCTGATCGCCTTGTGATCAAAGGTGTTTTTCTGCACAAACTTTTCCACGAAGGACAGGTGGGATGGAATGGTCCAACTGGACGGAGCGTTCCGTGGCAGCGTGGCCAGGCCCATCCTTCTCAACACCGGGGACAGGTAGAACCTCAGCAGGTAGTGATACTTTGTGTTTGCGTACCGAGGGTCTATGCACAGCTTGATGCAGCCGCACACAAAGGTGGCCATCAGGATGAGGGCCACGTTGGGCACGCCTTTCCCCCCTTTCTCTGGAGATTTGTACATTGTGTCCCTGCGGACACGGTCCATTTTTGATCTCCAGACAAAGTGGAAGATGGCTCGGGTGACTGTCACGGCGCAGGAGCGAGGTATGGGCCAGACCTGCGCCACGTACAGCAACACCAAGAGCACCTCGCACCTGATGACCAGGTTCTTGCCCACGATCGAGAGGGATCGTCGATCCCACAGTCCCAGTTTCTGCTTCACCTTAGAAATACGCTCCTCCCAGTTTTTGGTGCACACCCCGGCCCCCCCGATCCCCAGCACCTTCAGGTAATCTGACCTGACGGTGAAGGGGACAAAGAATCAGTCGGACCAGTTGCCAAAGAACATGGCCTCGCTCTTGGTACGATTCACCCTGGCCCCTGAGGCCAGTTCGAACTGGTCGCAGATACTCATCAATCTGCGGACCGACAGCTGATCTGAGTAAAAGACGGCGACGGCGTCCATGTACAGGGAGGCCTTGATCTGAGTGCCTCCGCTGCCTGGGATCGTCACCCCTCATGTGCCCGCATCCCTCCTGATGGACTCGGCAAAGGGTTCGATGCAACACACGAACAAGACAGAGGAGAGAGGACAGCCCTGCCTGACTCCAGATTTGATCGGAAAGCTTTCTGATTCCCACCCTTTGATTGGAACTGCACTACTGATGTCTGTGAAGAGCAGTTGGATCCAATTGCAGATTCCCTCCCCAAACCCCATTTTGGAGAGCACATCCATCATGTACGTGTGGGATATTCTGTTGCTCCAATACAGTACAAAATTAAGGGGTCATCAATATAAGATAGTCACTAATAAACCCAATAAGTAATTCAGAAGAAACTTCTTTACCCAGAGAGTGGTTAGAATGTGGCACTTGCTACCACAAGGAGTAATTGAGGCAAATAGCATAGATGCATTTAAGGGGAAGATAGATAAGTACATGAGGGAGAAAGGAACAGAAGGATCTGCTGATAGAGTTAGGTGAAAAAAGGTGAGAGGAGCCTCGTGTGGAGCATAAACACTAGCACAGACCAGTTGGGCCGAATGGTCTGTTTCTATGCTGTAAATTCTCTGTAATATGGAGGAATTATAAGAACGTTCTAAAATGCATTCACATTGGTATTATTAATGGGTTCAGATTACTCAGTTTGAAGGACTGAATCATCTCTCTATCTTTTTCCATCTCCAATTTTCTCTTCTTTCTCCCAATTCGAAAGTTCACGTTTTACTCCGTTTACACTGAAGGACCCATGTAGTAAGAACCAATCTGATTGTTGATCATGATCTGTTGCTGTCTACACCCGCTCTGGGTTTGTCACATTATTCATCCTGTATAGGTGTTCTGGATTTTTAAAAACCTGATTTTACTCGGGTTTCAAATAAGGTCTTTTTTTTACCTCCGTTTGACTCAAGCTGTGATTGACACCTGGTTTTAAACCTTTGTCCAGAGGGGAGGCATTTATTCATCACAGCCGGAGAACATGACTGCATGGTTTGTACTTGCTATTTTTGCGCAACCTAACTGAAAAATTAGCTGCACCTGGTGCATTCAGATTAGGCGTTTAATTCCTGGGGGTCCTGCACTGTGGGGTAGACTAGCCTGGATTAAACCCATTTACAGCAAACAGTTGTGAGAATTCCTACAGCCACTGGCCAGCCTCAGGGAAGCATCAGAGATCACTGCAGCTTCATGGAAAAACCTCAGTGAAGGGCTGAGGCCTATGGTGCAGGACATCATCAAGATTGAAATGGGTAGAAGACAAGACAAGATAAATTGGGAACTGATGCCAAGCAATAGGTTTTAAAAGCCTGAAGATTGTTAGAAGGAAAACTGAAAGAGTTTGACAGTTGGGAGGTTCTGAGGAAGAACGACTCAGAGTGTGGAGTCATGATTTCAACACATGAAAGGGTGGAGGAAGAGCATGGAGGACCGGGAATCTGCATCTTTGGAGGAATGATAGAGGAATTTTCAGAGAAGCACGGACCATAGTGGTATTGATAAGATAGAGAGAGCCAAGAAATGTTGTAACAAAGGGAATGAGGTTGGAGAACGTGACTCTTATAAAGCTGGTATTTTTGTGGTATTTGCTTGAAGTTTATATCTTTAGCACCAGTCAAAATGGCAGAATTCTAAAACTGACTCCATTATTTGCCGTCAACAACCCAAACTGACTGATGTTTGTACTTAATCCTGACGGATATAAGAACAACCAATTTATCAAACTGAGAAGCATGGGGAGTTAAAAGTTTTTTTTAAAGCTGAATGGAAACAGAATGTTTAGAGGATGCATTTCAATTTCAAGTCGGCTATAAATGATGATTTGTTCAGTGGTATAAATAGGGCTTAAGTGAACAGTTTGCGATTTGTTTTATTCTTTTTTCTTTTGGTCAAAGTGAAGCTTTGACGTTTAGGTATTTTATCTCATGATGGCTTCAATCCCGAGATCATTTGTCCACAAGTCACACAGCCTGTGTTGAATGTAGTACTCCAGTGTGATACAATTAAAGCCTTTATAAGGCTGAGTGTGACTCATTTTCACTCTGCCTTAAATACAGAAATAATGTGGCACCAGTAACCTTTTCAGCAAAGCTACCAGTGGAATTCCTAACTGGGACCCTGGAGGTGAAAAGCTGTCACTGAGCCACCTGTGTCCACTTTATATCGGCTTAGTTCATTAAACATGGTATTTATAAGAATCTTACATCCAGAAAGCAAGCCATTTATTACATTTGATGGAAACTGAGCTCTAATGAAAGTAATGTCATGCTGTTTTTTATAAGATCACTAGAGGTTTTTGGAGGTGGGGAGGTTGGTGGGGGGGGGTTTACTTAATACTGACCAAACCATTTCATTTCAAATCGCATTAAATGTTTCCGTTAAATTCTGCTCGAAGCAAGTGTGGACGACCCTGGATAGCAGGTGCTGCGTACTTGAGAAGTGATTCTTGATTGAACGGAAACATGTAATTTAAAGGTGTAGTGTCTTTCTGAAACAAATCGTAGCAATTCCTGTTGAAACATGTCACCGTGTCACAACAACATTGTGACACTTGGCTGTTTCATTGTTCTCCCTCTTTGTGTGTGGAAGTGTCACTTTCAACCTTGACAATTTCAGCAAATGCTTTTCATTGTCTAACACAAGAGGTTCAGTAAAACCACGTCATTATAAAGACGCAAGAACTGATCGACACGTTCCTGCCCCAATAGTCCAAAAGTCAAACACTGGGTATGATGAAAGTCACATGGCACGGTCAGTTCAACTTGTGTTTGTAAACCATTACATAAATAACGAGCACTGGCACACTAGCCCACTTAGGGTGCTTCTCCCTGCAGAGAGATAGATTCACCCTGCTATCCATCCTGCCCACAGTGCAGAGATGATTTCCCTTTTTGTACCCCTTTCTGCCTCTTTACTGACTTTCTGGTGTCTGTTAATTTTAATAAGCCTTGACCCACAAAGATCAAAGGAGTATGTCAGGGTGCTAGGTATCTCCTTGAATGGCCAGACACTGCTAATGAATTGGCCATTGTTTGGGACAAAACCATTGCCCAGTCCACATTTAAATCGCCTCTCGCCTGCCTATGGATGACCAACCCAGCATAGGTCTGTCTAGGGAAACTATTCCCTTTCAGGCAAGCTGCTACCAAAAACACATATTAACACAGCTCACCTGGGTCCTACTTGTGGAAAGAAAATAGCCACAGATTCCTCAAAAGTGACAGTGCCATAAGTATTGAAAGGGTTAAAGTCCTTTGGGCCTGCTATAAAATGGTTGCCTTACACCTCTGCGCTCACAGGTTGATGTGTGCTTGGCACCGCAACTCGCCTGCCCTGTGAATAATGGATGTAATCTCACTTAGCCAAGTGTTTCCCGGAGTTAATAGAAATCAAAGATAAGCAGAAATCAACAATCCCTCTTAAATTCATTCGGTCAGCTGCTGAAAAGGTAAGTTTCTTTCCTAACTGTGAGATATTTTCTCCTGGAAGCCGCACCCTGGTTCTTGGCCAGGGGAAGTAGAAGTAACTTGTGCCCAGTGCTGCTCTGTAACTGGCTGCATGATTGATGAGAATGTGGAGAAAATGCAGACAGTTAGGGATAGCCTCACGTAGACCTGTGAAACTCACCACAGGCTTCTACTGATCCAGGACAACCCTAACCCTGGGATCCCCTGACTCTGGGATCCCCTAACCCTGGGATCCTCTGACTCTGGGATCCCCTGACTTTGGGATCCTGTAACCCTGGGATCCCCTAACCTAGGATCCCCTACTCTGGGATCCCCTAACCCTGGGATCCTCTGACTCTGGGATCCCCTGACTTCAGGATCCTGTAACCCTGGGATCCCCTAAACTGGGATCCCCTGACTCTGGGATCCCCTAACCTTAGGATCCTCTGACTCTGGGATCCCCTAACCCTGGGATCCCCTGACTGGGTTCCCCTAAAACCTGGGATCCCCTGACTCTGGGATCCCCTAACCTCAGGATCCCCTGAACCTGGGATCTCCTAATTCTGGGATCCCCTGACTCTGGGATCCCCTAATTCTGGGATCCCCTAACCCTCGGATCCCCTAATTCTGGGATCCCCTGACCCTGGGATCCCCTGACTCTGGGATCCCCTGACTCTGGGATCCCCTAATTCTAGGATCCCCTAACTCTCGGATCCCCTAATTCTGGGATCCCCTGACCCTGGGATCCTCTGACCCGGGGATCCCCTGACCCCAGGATCCTCTGATCCTGGGATCCCCTGACCCTGGGATCTTCTAACATCCTGGGATTCCCTAACCCTGCAGAGAGACAGATAACTCACTGCAAGGATCGATGTAATTGCTGCACTACCCTGGTCAGGAACAAGTTCATTGTTATTATTTCGGATTCAGTCAGAGATTGTTGTTGCAACCACTGTACTTGGGAGCTCCCTTGATAGTTTAATGGATAAATGCAACTGGACCACACACAACAGGCTCGATTCCCAGTCACTGCTGAGCCAATTGATCTCAGCCAGGACACCTATTTGGGTGGGGAAAATGAGTCAGGGTTTCCACTCCTGAATGCTGTACATAACCTCCAGCTGGAAAGTAGACATGTGTGGATGCCAGATGAGAAATGCTGATCTCTCATGGTCTCCACAATCAGTCAGCTGGCACTCCCAGTCTAGGCCCACACGAGGAATGGCCACATGGACCCTAGTCTAGTGAGTCAGTGCCTTGAGCAGGGAGAATAAAAGAACAGTACTTTGCATTTACTTAACTTTAAAAAGCATAGGTTTAAGGAGTACACTGATGCACTGATGCAGTGAACCACTCCTCCACTCTGCAGACGGTGGGACTCAGCACCCTGTTCTTTGCCCCACGGGCTGATCTTGGACGAAGGTGAGAAGTTCAGATAGAGAATCATGATGAGGCTGCACTTGCTCACCTTGCAGGTCCACAGTGTCATTGGCAGAGTCCCGGGAGTGGGTGGGCAGGCTAACCTCAGGGGTGGGGTAACTTAGAGGTGGGGGGGAGGAAAATATACATTTTTTTTATAAATAAGAAGGCTGGGCCTGGGGCAGGGGCTGGGACTGGAGGTAGGGCTGGGACTGGGGGTAGGGCTGGGACCGGGGCCGATCCTGGGCCTGGGGCAGGTCCTGGAGTTTGGCCTGGGCCTGGGGCTGGGGCTGGGCCTGAGCCTAGGGCTGGGGCTGGGGGTAGGGCAGGGGCCGGGGCTGAGGCTGGGGCTGGGGCTGAGGATAGGGCTGGGGATGAGGCTGGGCCTGGGGCTGGGCCTGGGGCTGGGGCTGGGGCCTGGGGCTGGGACTGGGCCTGGGCCTGGGGATGGGACTGGGGATTGGCCTGGGACTGGAGCCAGAGCCGGAACCTGGAGGTGAGGCTGGGACTCGGACTGGGTCTGGGACTGGGGCTGAGGCTGGGCCTAGGGCCGGGGCTGAGGCTGGGCCTAGGGCCGGGGCTGGGTCTGGGACTGGGGCTGAGGCTGGGCCTAGGGCCGGGGGCTGGGACTTCAGAAGCCATCTCTTCCTGTTCCAGGTAACTGTAGCTCAGGTTGGGTTATATATAACACCTGCTAATGAATAAACTGACTGCACCCTTCTGAAACTTGAGAGCTACAATCAGAATTTCGGAAAACAGGGATCAGAATCCAGATTCGGACGTCACCAACGCTGCTCTGGGGAATAGGTGAATGGTTTTACATTGGTTCGACTTCTACTGCTCCAGAACAGCTTTGGCGTTGGAGCAGGAGGAGCAGTTGCTGACAACTTATCTCTTCTCCGAAGCAGAAGATCCCAGGGGTGGACGTATAACCGAAAAAGGGCCGTAGGAGAAGAGGGAGAGTGGATTTCAAGGACAGAAATTGGAGGTGAACATGGTTCCTTTCTTGAAAAAAAAAGACCTTGATCTACTTCACTCGCTGTCCGTGTGAGCTGTGGAAATTAAGTTGGATGTCCTTTGCTACAGAACAATGCTCAGGTTCAACACAAACTGTGAACTGTTTCTAAACTCCATACTAGTAATCATATCAGAGCAGTGCAATCGTATTCCCAATCACTGCAGGCTGCTTCATTACTCCCCTAAACTCCTTTGACATAACAAAAGTTGGGTAAAATGTTCATGTCATCTCTAGTTGACTTTTTCCAGCTCTCTCATTTGATTAGACAAACAGATGTTGAGCTATTGAATGAAAAATAATGCGCCCATTTATTCATTTCTTCTTACTAGTCACAATAGATTTTATAGTACAAGTGAGTTACCTCCCTTAGGTGCCATAAGCTTAGAGAGTTAATAAAGCTGAACATTCTGGATTTTATTCTGTATAGTAATGGGTTTGCACAGTGCAGTTAGAATAAAACTGTAACCGGTCACTTCTAATTGGTGCAAAACTACATGTATTACTACATTCCCATGTAGCTTCTTATTCCTAATGAATTTCCCAGAGGTCTGGGGGAACAAAATAGAATGTTTTATATTGTTCAGAGTGCCTGCCTGGCTTCCTAGCTTTTCACATTTACACAGTGTCTGTGACCAATTTATTCTGAAGTTTCAATGTAATAGAGCTACTAAATTAGATGAGTCACAGGGCCGGCCGTGTGCATTCTCCATTGCACCACGTGGTAAGTACAGTGCACAATTGGAGACCCATTCATTTGATTTAGAAAATGAAAAGAACGCTGCCTTACAACACAAAAACACTGGACCTGCTTCCTATACAGCCGGCAGAAATCTGACTTCACCCGGATGAGTGCTGCCTTTCACTGCCACGTGCCACATTCCTGCAGACAAAGGGCTTTGCTTGTGTGATGAGATCTCCACCCCTACCCTATGTTTCCACTGTTGTTGCTGTTTGTTCTGACTGCTAATGGTGATAGACAACAAGTTATAAACATGTCCCTCTTTTTAAAATTGTATTTTGCCCATAGCAAAGTTACATCATCTGCTGGTGCCTAAGACAAGCGGGCAATAACCTGGGCGGCTAAACAGTGGAAGTCAGCCCGACTGGTTATCGGGTGCCTCCCCCCTTAAGGCTTGTCACTCCCCAACCATGATTTTTGATAACTGGGACTTGTTAAAACTATTGGAATCAGAGCCATTTCTGCAGCAATGGGTTAAATGCATTTTGATTACTTGTATGTTTAGTCGCAATTATTAATCAGTAATATCCAGTCATGTTTTATGCCCATATAAAAAAAGAACTTTAATTATATAATACCCTAGGATGTCCTAAAGAGCTTCACAACCAATGAGTTACTTTTTCAAGTGTAATCACTGTTATGTAGGCAAATGTAGCAACCAATTTGCAAGGTTCCACAAACAGCAAATGAGATGAATGACCAGTTAATCTGATTTGGTCGTGTTGAGGGAAGATTGTTTGACAAGACACAGGGAGAAGTCCCTGCTCTTCTTCCAAAAAAATCATGGGATTAATAACATCCACTATTAGTCAGGAAAACCTCACTTCATCATCCAAAAGACAGCATTTTCAGCAAAGCAGCACACCCTCACTACTGCACTGAAGTTTCAGCTTAGATTATGGACTCTAGTCTGTGGTGGGACTTGAACCACAACCTTTGGACTCAGAACCAAAAGTGGCACCAACTGAGCCAAGCTGACACTCAATGCCAGGATATATCCAACAGAAATGCAATTTTCTCTTGACGATAACAGCGGCACAATCAACCTTCTGTGAAACTCTCTGTGAGCTCCTCGTGAGACTACGATGGGCCACTCCCTGACATGTTTGCAAGTTCCTCATCACCAAACTTCCAAATGTTAGAAAACTGTTCAAGCTTTTAGCAACAAGCATTTGGAGGTTCACTACAGGAGACAAGGGGTTGCCATCTCAGCACGCCCTGTTGGCAGACATTTCATCACTAACATTCTAGAAATGAATTTACCCTGCAATTTTTATAATATTAAATCTGATAGCTCTGTGTTTAAAGCATTGACATGGTTATATTAACGCACGGTGTCACTACGACGAGTGAAGCAACCTATTTCACTGACATTCAGATGTACGTCTGGCTGATCCATTAAACATTCTCCACATTTCTTTCCTCTCAGTTTGCAGTGCCGGGCTTTAGTATTCTTACACATCAGCACAACAGTGATTGAACACTCACCTTCCACCAGTCTCTGCTCATTTTGAAATCCCAGCAGAGACCAGGCCTGACCTGCACTCATGCTCCAGGTACGACAATGTGTCAGGAGTTCTCAGACACCTGTTTGACGAGAAGTCCTCCTCGACTGAACATGGTAACCCAGCGGGAGCGTCCTCTCACTCATGGCTGTCAGATAGTTTATAACCAGCCTCTGCCACTAGATAGGGAAGCTGCACAGCGGCGGCATGGGCTCTACAGGGAGGTTTGGCTGGAGAAGTGCGAGCTGCATCCACCGCCAGAGGGTATCCATGGGAATACTGCATTTACAGGCAACAATTCATCGGGACTTTAAGAAGTCAAATCCTGGGACATCAACGGGGCCTGTAACTCAAATGTCCTGTTGGACTTTATTTTAAGGACTGTTCCAGAATATTCTAACCTGAGCAAAATAATCCCCAGCTCACTTCTGTTCCTGTTGCACGATGCTATCCCACTGACAGGACATACACCTTGAAAGGCTCTGTCCTATTTATTGTCATTCGTGCCTATGGTTTTACTGTAACTGTCGCTGACCCAGGGGAATTGTAATAAGTTTGATTTAAATGTAACTAATACTCTGTTTACTCTGCCAAGTTTGTGCTGGATCACTACAAGTGCCAGATGCACAATGTGCCAGATGCACAATGTGCCATAGTGCATCTGGCACTTGTAGTGATCCAGCACAAACTTGGCAGCATCAATCCGGTGAAATTTCACGCTCCCAACTCCTCCCAGCATGGAGATGCGACTGTTCAGCGGTAGTTCTGTGCCACTGTATGTTTGGTGCACGGCCCAGAGTGAACTCTGGACCTGTACCTCGACCCCGAATAAACCCGAGGAGGAAATCCATTGGTTAAGATAGCTTCTCAAAAACATGTACAGGGGACTTGACAGTCTAGTCGAGTTATATTTTTTCACCTGTTGTAAAGTTTTTATAACACTCGCTACTAATTTCACTTTGCATTGTTTTAACGCAACAAAGTTCACTGAATTCTTAGTCATTTCATGGGGAGAGGAGGGCAATATAAACAGTGGCAATCAGCTCTGAATGTTTAAGTACCAACTCCTACCATCAAGAAATAAGTCAAGTGTGCATCACCAGGAATACTAACGGCTGATGTGGTCTGTGTGTCAGCTGGAGAATGAGCGGTGCTCGAGAGTGCTCTGGGGCTGTAACACACTCGGGGGTGTTGGAAGGTGTCACCAGAACACCCTGCGCCTGTCATCACACATCAAGGTGTATTTATTCTTTCCCATTTATCATCAGTTTCCCAGCTGACTCTCACATTTGAGGTTTGTCATTAGAGTTTGTTTTATTGCCACCAGTTTTTCGTTAATCACCACCAGCAGTAGAACTACAGCCGATCCCACGCACAGTTGGGCTCAGTAACTCCTCCCAGCCAGTCCCCCCTTTTCTGTCCCATCCTCTACCACCAACACCCCCCCACCCAGTGTGAAATGCTGGTTTAGAAATATGAGGTTTTTATATTTGAAAGAAGAAGTGATGATGAGACTCCTTATTTAAAGGATCATTGGCAGGAAATCTCCCCAGGAATCGCTGCATCTTTTTCATTTATGTGCAAGTGACTGGAGGTCATTTTTCTAATACTCATGCGAAGGTGTCACATATTTACAAAATGTGCCTCAAAAGCCCGACAGGCAACTTTCAGTGGGTGACGATATCTTTTTAAAACCTGGGATTAAAAACAATCAGCACATGCCAGATATTTTTTTTAAAAACATCATTTTGGTTAACTTAAGTGTTCTAAACTTTCAAAACCTCTGCATCAAATGTGTGAGGCACTAAATTATAATTCCTCAGTTGACCCCTGAGGACCAGTAAATTACACTCTTGCAGTAGTGACTCAGGCATAAACTGGAAGGGGAGGCAATGAAAGTTAATTGTGTGGCAGTAGATATGGTGCCTTAAATCAATCAAGTAGTTCCTTAGGCCTTCAGGGCTCGTGTTTACAGCAACCCAGAGGCTTGAGAGGACTGTTTCAAGTACCTCGACAGACTATATACCAACATGAGACGGGTTGGTGACAGCCCTGAAGGACTGAGGTACCTCCCACTTTGTATCAACACTCATCATGATGTACAGGGGCTGAGCAACACATAATATTCCATAGAAGCTGATCTGTATATTTTGTTTGATCCAAGCACGTTGTATTCCACAACAAATCAATCTGACATAAAATGTTGTTCTTTTAACGGACATCAACATTCTCTCCGAGTCCCAGGAAGTTTCTGAAAAATATGATTTCGCTGTTATTAAGTAATTTGCTTCTTTTAGAGAAATGATGGTGGTTATCCACTGTGACTGCTGTCATCGTTGGAAAATGAATTCATAAATAATATTAATATGGAACTTGTGACGATGCTTAAGTGTTGTATGTGGAAACGGGAGCTGGTATGTGCATATGATTTGTGGCATGCCTGAAGAGCAGGCTATGTGTCAGAGTATGCCCTGTGCAGAATTAAACGGGAAAATGTTTAAACTATTTTGTGCTACATACTGTGGTTTCTCACTGAGATTTTAAGGGGAGCTAGCGTTTGGTTTGATTCCGTATAAAACTTCGACCGGCAAAAGTATGCATTTTACTTTAATACGTCATGTGAGGCCCCACATTGATCTGACCCTTTGTGTGGTTTATAACAAAAAACACCTGTCAAATTAAAAAAAAAGACATTTCTGCTCATTGTGTGTGGTCACACCTTCCACCTCTTGTTTCTGAGACCTTGAGTTTGACGTATCTTTACTCAGCCTCAGCTCCAGTGGGAACAGACAGCGAGCACTGGAGCAACAACAACAACTTGCATTTATATAGCGCCTTTAGCATAGTAAAACATACCAAGACACAAATCGAGGCCGAGCCAAAGAAGGAGCTATTAGGTGGTGCGACCAGTGCTTGTTGCCAGGTTCAGGAAGTGAAGTGTCACATTTTTAACTTCCAACATTTTGGTAATGTTGCTTTAAGGATGTTCTGTGATCATTGCATCTGTCTAGTTTATCTGAAATCTACAAGCTTTGCTTGAATACATAACAAGACAGAACAGGTTCAAGCCAGTGCAGAGATGCATGAAGCAAAAGATACAACCCTTGAAATTACCCTGTGTGAATATTAATGTACAAATATTTAACATGTTGTTACTCAATTCCTTTGTCCACTTTGTTAATTAAGGCATTAACCCAATTTGAGACGATCAGATTAACACTATTTTGCGTTAAATGTTAATCATATATCTGTCTGGAAACTAAGTGAATTCCTTAACAACTCCTTAACAGTGAACTGTAGCACTTCCAACATTTGTATCATTTTCAGAAATGAAGAAAAGCAGGATCAGGAAGATCAAACACATTTTAACCAGACCTGAGTTTTTTTTTGTAGGGGGTGGGCACGGTTTGGTGGTGATTTGAACAGGAACAAAACTCACAAAGCAGTCGGCAGTACTTAGCTTCTTACAGTTATCATGTTATGACTTGTCGGTTATGGGCTAAATGACAGGTTTTGAAAAGCCTGGCCATTTCTGACTATGATTAAGTCGACAAGTTTTACTTATTTGATACAGCAACTGACTAGAGCAGGTTTAGATAAAAATAACACTTCAGATTCCAAAGACAGATGGATTGGCAGCAGAGTCAGTGAATATTATATAACTTGAGACACTGGGGGTCGAGATTGATTCTGGAATGGTATTGCCTGATGCTGAACACATTTCTTCATCTTTTCCAATTTTTTCCCGTCCTGAAGATGCCGACTGTCCAAGGTCATCAGTTGAACTAATTTGTCATTATTTTGGCTCTTATTAACAATGAAAGGACTCGCACCTTACCACATGCTCGGGATCCCAAAGCACTTCACGACCAATAAACTGCTTTCAAAGTGTTGTTAAACAGGCAAACACAGCAGCCAATTACACACAGCAAGATCCCACAAACAGCAAATGAAATGAATGCCCAGTTAATCTGTTTTCTTTTGTTTGAATGTTATTTGAGGGTAGAATGTTGGCCAGGACACTCTGAGAATATTTTACTCTTCTTCAAACAGTGCCATTGAATCTCTTATGGTAGACGGGACCTTGACTCAAAGTGTCATCTGAAAGATTAAAACAGGCAGATATCTGGAATAAGCAGCTAGCTATGACTGTGAAGTAACCAGTTCTGACGAATGGTCATTGACCTAAAACGTTAAACTAACTTTCTTCCCTTCTCCACAGATGTTTCCTCACCTATTGAGTGTTTCCAACATTTTCTGTTTTTATTTCAGATTTACAGCATTTGCAGAATTTTAGTTTTTTGATTCACTATGACTGTGCTCATTTTTACTAATGTAAGAGCTCTGTTTAATATTTCCATGCTGAATCCACTCCATCTAAAGCTAAATTGTCAGCCGTGTAGTGATGTGATGGACTATGACACACACTCGATAGTCAGTAATTATATGATACCAGTCACAGAGAGTGACCCTACAGAGGGTGGCCTACAAGACACTTTGTAATTTTTTTTTACTCACAGGTATATTAAAAATCTGCTACTCCCACAGGTGACACTGATAAAGAGGTTGCATCTGGTTATTTTTATTTAATTTTTCTGTATATTTCCCCAAACTAAGATTTTTGTAGGTCTTAGGAAAGGACGTCGATTCCTTGCAGGGCCTTTATGAAAAGGCCTGATCTGATTGGTGAAGAGATAACTCCTCTTTCTGTCCTGTTCCTTCTCAAAGTGTCTTTTTTTTTCATTTGTCCACTTCTCCTGTTGATTAGGTCTGTAAAGTATTGACATTTTTGTTGGAAATAAATGTCACAGATATATGACACAAAGATCAATATCCAACCAGGCAGTGGAATCTGCCTTTTAGACCCAGATCAAGGCTTGAATATCATTCCCCCTTGTTTCTTCCCTCCCTCATGAAATAAAAAGGTGTGTTTACACTCCCCACCCCACTGCCACATTCATTAGCGCAGTAACCAATGTAAGAAGTCTCCAAATGTGGATAAAATCAAGATTGACGATTTGGTAGAAAGACAACTGTAATAACCCAAGACAGAAGCAGCAGCACATCAGGTGTGGGTTTATTGATAAAACTGTGATTTGCAGGTCAGCTGGCATTTCTGTTACCCGGTACTCTGTGATATACTGAGGCATCTTTTTTTAATGGCTGCTTGAAGAAAGTGAAGGCCATATCTATAAAGGACCCCTCACTATTATGTGTCTTTTATCTGGCTCTAAAAATAATTTAAATCCCACAGAGCTAACATGTTTTCATCCTCATAAAATCAAACAATTTGGGGGTGGGTGATACATGGGCACACTACCAGGTGGTGCCACATAGTGGTTCGCCTTCGCTCAGCTTACCCAGGCAGTTTGTTACAAAATGGATCTTAACAGGGAGGCCTCATGGTGTTGTCAGGTGGAGACAAGTCACATCTCTGGAGGCAAGAAAGACATACAAACCTTTCATCATTTCAAAACTGAGATTGATAGATTTTTGTTAGGCAAGGGCATTAAGGGGTAAATGGAGTTAAGATACAGGTCAGCCAAGATCTAAGTGAATGATGGAACAGGTTCGAGGGGCTAAATGGCCTAATTCTGTTCGTTTGTTCCTATGTTCCTGGTTCATATTATTCATATTATTCCAATATTAATCTTGCTTTAATGCACTGTGGTGGGGTGGGTAAATGGTGTACTTGGCTGCACTATATCTGGATGGGGCAAGCTTGATGGGCCTATTGGCCTTTCCTATCCTTCTTTTCGAATGTTCATAGATAATGTATATTACTCTTGAAAATAAACTTAGCTCTGTATATGATCAGTCCTCTCTCATTGATCAGGAACCTCACCTCTAACAGTTTGCTGATCTTGATATCTGTGGGGATCTTGGAGAGTGAGGGCACATTGGAGTGCCCGCTGTTTAAACTGACGGGTCCCACCCAAAATGTGAGCCTAACCTTTTCTATTACAGATGCTGACTGGCCTACTCTGTATTCCTGCAATTTCTGTTTTAACTTTAGAATTTCGTTTTATCTCCACAAACTAGATGTTGCTCCTCTTCAGGCATCTCTACTGTATATTAAGATTTGCTCAGGTCGGTTCACATAATGTTGTGCTTATTTCTAATAAATTGCTAATGGTTTTTACATATGTTTGATGTGATGGTATTTTTCATCAGCTGCCTGTCATCAATGGTCTTATTTTTATACATTAAACCTTTATTTTTTTTGCAATAAATCTCCAGAAGTGAACTGTGGCAGAGTGACATCAGGCCGGATTCAGGTTCCCTCAGTAACTCAGGTGTGGGAAGGACCCAAACTGCCATTATTACCACACGCCTTGATGATACAGCAGTCCATTGACGCACTTTAGCTACCTGGTGATAACAGCCCTATATTATCATTGGCTGACGTATTCAGCCAAGTCGTTTTAAAGATACCTCGCAGTCACCTGGGACAAGCAAGATTACAGAGTACCTGATAATTAGCAAAGTTCTGAGCGAACAGCTTTAAATCTGTGCCACTGAAGCTCTTCACCAGAACCTCCTCACAGCAACTAATTAAGTCTGCCTTGGAGATTTTGGACAGCATTTGCTGCTGCACCAGCAGAATTTTTTTAAAATTACATAGTGCTCAGGGGATTATTATTCTTTCACAGCTGAATGTTTTTTTCTCAAAAAAGAAATACCCATGGTCGGCACCACAGTAAATATTAACAGCTTTTAAGATTCTTTTTAAGGCCCCTAATTTATTTTATTAGATAATCATGTTAGACAATTCAGAATGTTGGTCTCACATTTTTAAGTGTATTAAATGTTTTTTTTTCTGCTGTTAAAGTGTTTAAACAGACTCTACATTTACAAATTTTCATATTGAGGAATGTTAAAGTTCACATCAACAAACATTCCTGAATTTCCATAAATCTAGATTCGCAAAGAATTTCATAATCTTGAAATTTCAATATCTTGTTAACGAGCGAAAAAAAGCACATGATACATAAAAACTACCAATAGCCATAATTGTCAAGAGAATGCAATAGCATAATTAAGCTGTTATAAATGAGAAGCTGTGCTTGTCATTAATTTTAGCATCCAAGGATCCTCCAATAAGGCAACATAAAGTGCTAAAATGAAGACAGAAATGCTAAAATCATAAATAACCAGTGACTTCTGAGTTCATTATTGCTGTTAGATTGCATTTACATGTAAAAGATTTGTAGAGACGCTTAATTTAGCTGCAGTCATATTGTCAGTCTCGGTGCAGTTCTTGGGTATTTTACTGTTTGAATCCGCAGAGTTTTAAAACCTCAAGATTATTTTTGACTTTGAACAGTATTAATTTTTATTAGCTCTATTTACTTTTAAAGAAGTAAATCAGGCACATGGCCCATGGAGTAAAATGAATATGGATTTGTTTCATATATTATAAGTTCATTAAAATAATATTATGGCCAATTGTTCTGTATTTAATGTGTGGCAGTATCGGAAGTGTTAATTCAAATATAAACAACACGTGCAGAATTTTGGCACTAATGAATGAGAAAGGCCTGTTATTAGCAGGATTCTGTACAGCAGTAGTTGTTTTGACATTGGGGAGGGAGGGCTACCCAGTGATGGCAAAGAGTTTCCGACAGTAAGGTAGGGAACCAGACGGTGAGTCAAACAAGCTACTCGCGTGCTACTCCTAGTGGCTGGTTATGGAGCAGTGCTGAGTGACATATTGGAAGCATGTTTACCTGCTTGATCACTCGACATTGGGATGATGGTGTAAGGTCACCTAAAAAAATGACTTTCTGAAAATTAGAAAACAACAACAACAACTTGCATTTATATAGCACCTTTAACTCTCCCTGGAGAGTAGGAGGTTTAGGGGTGATCTTATAGAAGTCTATAAAATAATGAGGGGCATAGATAAGGTAGATAGTCAAAATCTTTTCCCAAAGCTAGGGGAGTCTATAACGAGGGGGCATAGATTTAAGGTGAGAGGGGAGAGATACAAAAGGATCCAGAGGGGCAATTTTTTCACTCAAAGGGTGGTGAGTGTCTGGAACGAGCTGCCAGAGGTAGTAGTAGAGGCGGGTACAATTTTGTCTTTTAAAAAGCATTTGGACAGTTACATGGGTAAGATGGGTATAGAGGGATATGGGCCAAGTGCAGGCAATTGGGACTAGCTTAGTGGTATAAACTGGGTGACATGGGCATGTTGGGCTGAAGGGCCTGTTTCCATGTTGTAAACTTCTATGATTCTATAGTGAAACATCCCAAGGCACTTCACAAAATGTTATCAAACAAAATTTGATGAGTAGGTATTAGGACAGGTGACCAAAAGCTTGGTCAAAGAGGTAGGTCTTAAAGGAGGAGAGCGAGGTAGCGAGGCGGAGAGGTTTAGGGAGGGAGTACCAGAGCTCCCTACTTAGGCAGCTGAAGGCAAGGCCACCAAGGGTGGAGCAATTAAAATCGGGGATGCACAAGAGGCAAGAATTGGAGGAGCTCAGAGATCGTGGACGGTTGTAGGGCTGGAGGAGGTTATGGAGATAGAGAGGGACGAGGCCATGGATGGATTTGCAAACAAGGATGAGAATTTTAAAATTGAGACATTCCTGGACCGAGAGCCAATGTAAGTCAGCGAGCACAGGGGTGAAGGGGGAACGGGACTTGGTGCGAGTTAGGATACGGGCAGCAGAGTTTTGGATGAGCTCAAATTTATGGAGGGTGGAAGGTGGGTGGCCGGCCAGGAGAGCATTTAAATAGTCCTGTCTGGAGGTAACAAAGGCATGGATGAGGGTTTCAGCAGCAAATGAGCTGAGATAGGGCGGAGACGGGCGATGTTACAATGTTACGGAGGTGGAAGTAGGCTGTCCTGGTGATGGAGCAGATATGAGGTTGGAAGCTCATCTCAGGGTCAAATAGGACACCAAGATTGCGAACAGTCTGGTTCAGCCTTAGACAGTGGCCAGGGAGAGGGATGGAGTCAGTGGCTAGGGAACGGAGTTTGTGGCTGGGACCAAAGGCAATGGCATTAGTCAATCAAAACAATTAAAACACACAATTTCACTGGCGATTCATTGATCTTGCACCACTGTTTTAATGTATGTGATTCACTGGAATAAAAGAGAGAAAGAGAACAATAATCTCCCACTCCCTTGTGTCCATAAATTGTACTGCTGAATAACTTCAAATCATCTGCCATCAATTACAGAGTAAAGCAAATTCTTTGAGGTGTTAGATTGTCAACTAAATTATGCAAAGTCTTCTCAGGGACATGACTGCTTAATGACCGGATCACCTGACACTCACAGATTCCCTAAAAACATTTCAGCTGGAGTTGATTCCATCGACCAGCCTTCTATTAAAACTTTGGCAGTGAATATCTGTCATCCACAGGTCGCGGATGAGAAGGATCACCAAGGAAGATCTCTCTAGCTGATCGTCCATGTTCCAATCTCTAATACGTATCCACTGATTCGCTTATGGCCACTGGTGGACATCACAAGGCATCAACTATTTTATTGACACAAATAACCACATTGTAATTGGACCTCAGTAGCCTGTATATTTAATTTGTATAGGCTGTCCTTTTTCTATTAATTGTCCCCTTCCCTGGGGTGCAGGGGTACACTTGCATTTGTTTTGGTGGCGTTGGACCTACACCCAATGCTCGAACTAAAGAGAACACTGAATACTGGAATAAGCAATGAAAATCTAGGATTTATACTGTATTGCCAAATTAATGTTACTTCCCATTTTCCACATGAGCCTTCGCCTGAATAATGAGAAACCGTTGGCCCTTATAATTTTACTAAAGAACTCACAGAAATTTTAAAAGTTCATCACTAGTGATTTAGGTTGGACGGTTAAACTGAAGTGAGTCAGCGGTGGCACTGGTCACACACCTCGGTAAACCCTGCTTGAAGATGACAAGCTGCTGCTCCTGCGGAGAGATAAAACGGTGTGGGGGTGGGGAGAATCGAGAGCACAAATGAAACAAAAGAACTCTGCCAAAACCCTCCTCCCCCCACTTTTTAATGAAACCAGTTTAGCTCTATTAAGATGCAACGGTTCGAGTAAGTAATTAATTTATGCGGCATTGTTGTAAGTGAAGCAATCTGCAATGTACCATCTCTGCAGTTTAAAGCACTTAACAGTTGCTTGTCAAGCCAGTTTAAGCCGCTGCAGTTGTGGAATTTGTACGTCATGTCTCTGCTGTCACACAACATCATTTCTTCTTGCTGGCATACTGCTGATTTGTGCATAAGTGATGTATGCAATCCACCTGAGTTAGGATTTAGTTTTTTGCAGTGAAAGATGTTCATCATTCTTGATCTTGTACTGTCAGAGGCAAGTGTTTTAGTGCCTCTCGCGATTAGTCGAAATTGACAGGCCTGAAAGCATTGAATAGCAGAACGTGTGAAATTAACAGTGGGGGGAAGTGAAGTGAAGTGTGGCAGTCATTTAATCTGCAATTTATCAGCTTATGGCACTTCTTGTATCATTCGTAGTTTACATTCAGAAATAATGTTCTCTGTTTCAATCCCATGTGACACCATTAGAGGTGACAGAATTTAGGAGTGCTAGATGTATTTTTATTATGCATACAGCATCCTGGTAAGCATATTACCTATGAGCAGTTTTATATATATATACTGTGAGTTTCCATTGAAATCCGGTTACATGTGATCTATCAATAATTTTTAAGGATAATATTTTAGTTGCCTCCGATATAAATGCGAAGTTAATTTTAATGTGCACTTCGTCAGAACCTCAGTGATTGCTTGTGACACCTGACGAGCCTCAACAGGGACTGATGAATAGTAAGACCCTGCTATGTGACCCAGTCAATGTGCTGGCTTTAATTTCGGTAATGTCTCTCCACTTCTCACAGCAGTGTTTTTATATAAAGTGAAATAACAAACCTGAGGTTACAACTCCTTCCTAATCCAAGCACAGAATACGCGTTTTTTTTCTGCTTTTGCACATTAATCATCCCACTTTAGAGGAAAAAAAGCATTCAAAATAGAGAGCAAAATATTTGAGGACTTGGAAAAAGGTATAATTTTCAACATTTCAGCAGAAATGTAATAATGGGGCAAACGTGATTTGATTTGAAGATTTTTGTATAATTTTTTTAAAGTCTAAAGGCCCTAAATCAGATCAGGATTCTGAAATTGTTTTTTCTTTCCAATTTTTGGTCTGTTCTAAAAAAATATGCGGTTCTACAATTCTGATTTTTTTTTAAATAGCTCCAGTTATTTTGCCATTGGGATTGTTTTTAAGTGAATTTTTAATTAGAATTTACCTGTATAATTATACTGAGCTTTAATTTAATTGTAAATTTACTAAGCCTCAACATTTGACCTCTTCAACATGCTCACCGTATAGAGAATGGGTGAATGCTGCCATTTACTAAATTGTATAAATCAATAAATCATGACTGAGATAAACTGCAGTGCAGGCTCCATAATGCGAGAATCTGAACATCTTCATATCGCTGTAATTTTATGTATGTATGTGTGTAATTCAGCAGGAAGACCAACGTGCTGAAAAGAAAAATTGTCGCGTTCGTTGCACAAGTAACATTGAGTAACTGAAACCTCAAGTCCCAGTGACCTTTCTGATATTTGCAGAGTTTTTATACCTGGTAATGTATCAAGACAGTCTGCTTCGATGTTTTTCAGTCTGTGTTTAAAAGTCAGTGCAGTTGACTGGAACGCTGCACGGTATAACAATGGGCAATTGTAGGTGTGCCGAAACATGGCAATTATATGTGAGCGTGTGACATTGCTGAGTGCCTCAACTGCATATGAAATAGACAAGCCAGCTGTCCAGTCACTGAGGGTCGTACTGCCTTCATCCCCACCTCCCCCCACCCCAAAAAAAAAATTCAAAATAAAATGCGTACATTCATATGCAAGTATGTAGCAACGGCTACAGGATGTAGCCTCTCCTAGATGTTACCCTTTTAAAGCACAGATTTCAGGAATGTGAAAATGTTACATTTCTATTCATTGAGTGACCCTCATTAACCTCTTCTTCCATCTCACTACGTTTGTGAATTAGCTTTTGTTACAACGCGAGGTTGCAGTTAAGTGGAGGTTGTGTTTAGGTTTCACCTTTGTTCATTATAAAACTGCCCGTTTGATAAACATTCTACTGACTTGCATCAATTCCAAATGCACTGCGGCTACAAAAAAAAACACAATTATGTGATATTTGAGGTTCCAAGTAACTTGTGTATAAAAATAATGACTCTGTGAATTACTGTTAAAAAACACAAAATTGCTTTCTTATCCCCTCTTGTGACTCCAGTGATGTTCTGCTGTGTGGAAGTCACAATCAGTTATTATACACTCATGTGTCACAAGCCATGGAGTAAGAGTCTGTTATTCTGAGTCCTGTAACAGTAACTCACCAACTAATTGTGCTATTCAGTGTGGCACTGTCTTCAGATAAATAGCAGGAGAGTGCCTCAAACGTTCACCAAAGCACTCAACAGAAGCTGAAAACACTCCTGATCCCTTGGAGGCCATTTGAAACCAGAGGACCCAGCATCATCCCCCTCAGCTGCCACACACACACTGCTCCTCCACCACCTTCTCACTCTTCCCACCCATCATCTTCCTGAAGCATTAATAAATCTTTACCTTCACCCAGATCCCCATCCATGATATCTCGGACCCGCTGATAAGAAACATAAGAACATAAGAAATAGGAGCAGGAGTAGGCTAAACAGCCCATCGAACCAGCTTCGCCATTCAATAAGGTCATGGCTGATCTTCGACCTCAACTCCACTTTCCTGCTCGATCCCCATGTCTCTTGATTCCCCTAGAGTCCAAAAATCTATCAATCTCAGCCTTGAATATACTCAATGACTCAGCATCCACAGCTCTCTGGGGTAGATAATTACAAAGATTCAGAACCCTCTGAGTGAAAAACTTCCTCCTCATCTCAGTCTTAAATGGCCGACCCCTTATCCTGAGACTATGTCCCCTAGTTCTAGACTCTCCAGCCAGGGGGAACAACCTCTCAGCATCTACCCTGTCAAGCCCCCCCAGGATCTTGTATGTTTCAATGAGATCACCTCTCATTCTTCTAAACTCCAGAGAGTATGGGCCCATTCTACTCAATCTCTCCTCATAGGACAACCTATGATATTGGTGCTGGGATCTGAATCCTGAGCTGTCACACTGATCATTTCGCCCATTAAGCTGGACACACTGTTGCACCCTGTGCCTCCACTCACTTCACTGATACTGTTCCCTACATTTCCTGCAACCCAACAGAATAAAAGTTAATCCGTCTTTTATTCAATACCAACAAGAGATAGAAATGAAAATACTGAGGAGTTTGACAGTTTAGAGTAAGCACAAAACACAGGAAAGAAAGACTTGCATTTCTATAACGCCTTTCACAACCTCAGGACATCCCAAAGCGCTTTACAGCCAATTAAGTACTTTTTGAACTGTAGTCACTGTTGTAATGCAGGAAATGCAGCTGCCAATTTGTACACAGCAAGGTCTCATAAACAGCAAAGTGATAATGGCCAGATTCGCTCTTTAGTGATGTTGGTTGAGGGATAAATATTGGCCAGGACACTGGGGAGAACTCCCCTGCTCTTCTCTGGATACATCGAGGGCATCCTGAAACCCATCGTACAGGGAACCCCCAGCTTCTGTCGCGACACTACAGACTTCCTACAAAAACTCAGTACCCACGGACCAGTTGAACCAGGAACACTTCTCACCACGATGGACGTCTCGGCACTCTACACCAGTATCCCCCACGATGACGGCATCGCTGCGACAGCATCAATACTCGACACCAACAACAGCCAATCTCCGGAAGCCATCCTACAACTCATCCGCTTCATCCTGGATCACAATGTCTTCACCTTCGATAACCAGTTCTTTACCCAAACACACGGAACAGCCATGGGGACCAAATTCGCACCCCAATACGCCAACATTTTCATGCACAAGTTCGAGCAGGACTTCTTCACTGCAAAAGACCTCCAACCAACACTATACACCAGATACATCGACGACATTTTCTTTCTATGGACCCACGGCAAGGAATCACTAAAGAGACTACACGATAACATCAACAAGTTCCATCCCACCATCAAGCTCACCATGGACTACTCCTCAGAATCAGTTTCTTTCTTGGACACACGAATCTCCATCAAAGACGGGCACCTCAGCACCTCACTCTACCGCAAGCCCACGGACAACCTCACGATGCTCCACTTTTCCAGCTTCCACCCGAACCACGTCAAAGAGGCCATCCCCTATGGACAGGCCCTGCGAATACACAGGGTCTGCTCAGACGAGGAGGAACGCGATGGACACCTACAGACGCTGAAAGACGCCCTAGTAAGAACGGGATATGACGCTCGACTCATCGATCGACAGTTCCGACGGGCCACAGCAAAAAATCGCATAGACCTGCTCAGGAGACTAACACGGGACGCAACCAACAGAGTACCCTTTGTCGTCCAGTACTTCCCCGGAGCGGAGAAACTACGCCATGTTCTCCGCAGCCTTCAACATGTCTTCAATGAGGACAAACACCTCGCTATGGCCATCCCCACATCTCCACTACTCGCCTTTAAACAGCCACCCAACCTCAAACAGACCATCGTTCGCAGCAAATTACCTAGCTTTCAAGAGAACAGCGTCCACGACACCACACAACCCTGCCACGGTAACCTCTGCAAGACATGCCAGATCATCGACACAGATACCACCATCACACGAGAGGACACCACCCACCAGGTGCATGGTTCATACTCCTGTGACTCGGCCAACGTTGTCTACCTCATACGTTGCAGGAAAGGATGCCCCAGAGCATGGTACATTGGCGAGACCATGCAGACGCTGCGACAACGGATGAACGGACACCGCGCAACAATCGCCAAACAGGAGGGTTCCCTCCCAGTCGGGGAACACTTCAGCAGTCATGGACATTCATCCACCGACCTTCGGGTAAGCGTACTCCAAGGCGGCCTTCGAGACACACGACAACGCAAAATCGTCGAGCAGAAATTGATAGCCAAGTTCCGCACCCATGAGGACGGCCTCAACCGGGATCTTGGGTTCATGTCACGCTACACGTTACCCCACCAGCGAACAAATGTTATCTGTTTTTAATATAATGGGTCATTTGCTGGCTTTCTCTGCCTTCCGGATGTTTCTGCCTCTCTCTGTTTTTTTTCCTGTTTGTTTTTTTGTTGAATGTGTATTCGGGGGTTCTGCAGGTGACACCTCTCTGTCTGAACACGGTGATTGCCTTGGCAACGGGCAGTTGCAGGGGCATTCTGTAAACACCATGTATTGTTCTATATGTATAAATGCGTAGGCTTCGAGGAGCTCCTGAACATTTACCTGAGGAAGGAGGAAGCCTCCGAAAGCTTGTGAAGTTAAAATAAAATTGCTGGACTATAACTTTGTGTTGTAAAATTGTTTACAATTCTTCAAATAGTGCCATGGGATCTTCCCCCAGCTGCTTGTTTTAGCTAACTCAGGAGGTGACTTCTTATCCGTGGGACAGTGTCACTAGCAGAAGCTAGTCACTTCCCCACAGACAGGGCGAATCAGAGGGTGAGAAGACCCAGACCACTGTCACTCAGCTCACACCTACCAACTCAACAATGTCACTGGCAGAGGCTTGAATGCAGGTCGTGTACCTGCCTTGATCAGGAAATGCTGAAGGAAGAACCTAAAAGAAGGAATACTTGGAAAAAATGTATCTTACAATGATGGCTTGCAACTTCCACTTATGTTCACACAGCTCATGGTCCCTGTAGCAGCAAGGTCGTAATTGCATGAATTACCCAGTCTGTTCATCTGTATTTTTAAAAAAATACTTTATATAAAATAACTGACACAGTGGAAGCAGTTAGAAGCTCTATTGTAAATGTGGGGATTCTGCTCTCACTCTCAAACAGCTTGAGCACTGACACATCAGTTGGTCTTGAAATTAGTTCCTTGTTATTCCTACCATTTCATTTAGTAGACATAAATATGATAAAATGTACTGAATGTAACCAGTTGCATTCAATCCAACAATTTTTCACTCAAAGGGTGGTGAGTGTCTGGAACGAGCTGCCAGAGGCAGTAGTAGAGGCGGGTACAATTTTGTCTTTTAAAAAGCATTTGGACAGTTACATGGGTAAGATGGGTATAGAGGGATATGGGCCAAGTGCAGGCAATTGGGACTAGCTTAGTGGTATAAACTGGGAGACATGGACATGTTGGGCCGAAGGGCCTGTTTCCATGTTGTAACTTCTATGATTCTATGATTCTATGAATTTAAGCAGTGTTTATGCTGAAGTGCTGCTGGAGCTGTCCAGAGTCAGCAGTGTGGAGCAATCGACAACCCGTGCTGTTCGATAGGATTTTGTTTAAACCCTGAGACTGAGCAGTTTTAGTCCAGCGGAATGAATGTGAATTGTGGTGCACTTGTGTTTTTTTAATTCAGTGTATTGATTTTATGAGGTTTCATTTTTAATGGGATAAACTTGGGTCCAGCCGCAAAAGAACAAGCCAACTTCCACAAAAGAAATGAATTAAGTTGTCCCTTGCTCATTGATTTGTATTCCATTTTTAAGCAACTCAGTAAATAGTTAAAGAAAAATGTTAAAAATAAATGAGAAAAAATCAAATATATAAAAGTACGCCCAATTATTATTGAGCTGTGAGCACAGTGATGATATTTTTTATTGCAGCGGCTCTCAGTGATTATATGGTGCGTGTTTGATTCTGAGGTGTGCGTTTGATTACGGGGTGCGCGTTTGATTATGAGGTGCGCGTTTGCTTATGAGGTGCGTGTTTGATTACGAGGCGTGCGTTTGATTTTACAGTGTCTGTTTGATTATGAGGCGTGCGTTTGATTATACAGTGTCTGTTTATGAGGTGTGCGTTTCATTATACAGTGTCTGTTTGATTACAAGGTGCGTGTTTGATTATGAGGTGCGCATTTGATTATACAGTGTCTGTTTGATTATGAGGTGTCTGTTTGATTACAAGGTGCGTGTTTGATTATGAGGTGCGTGTTTGATTACGAGGTGTGCGTTTGATTATACAGTGTCTGTTTGATTATGAGGTGTCTGCTTGATTACGAGGTGCGTGTTTGATTACAAGGTGTGCATTTGATTATACAGTGTCTGTTTGATTACGAGGTGTCTGTTTGATTATGAGGTGCGTGTTTGATTACGAGGTGTGCGTTTGATCTTGAGGTGTGCGTTTGATTATTTAACCTTCCCTCCATCACAAGGTCAGAAGTGGGGATGTTCGCTGATGAGTGCACAGTGTTCAATTCCATTCGCAACCCCTCAGATAATGAAGCAGTTCATGCCCCCATGCAGCAAGACCTCAACAACGTCCAGGCTTGGGCTGATAAGTGGCAAGTAACATTCGTGCCAGATAAGTGCCAGGCAATGACTATCTCCAACAAAAGAGAATCTAACCACCTCCCCTTGACATTTAACGGCATTACCATCACCGAATCCCCCACCAACAACATCCTGGGGGGTCACCAGTGACCAGAAACTTAACTGGACCAGCCACATAAATACTATGGCTACAAAAGCAGGTCAAAGGCTGGGTATTCTGCAGCGAGTGACTCATCTCCTGACTCCCCAAAGCCTTTCCACCATCAACAAAGCACCAGTCAGGAGTGTGATGGAATACTCTCCACTTGCCTGGATGAGTGCAGCTCCAACAACACTCAGGAAGCTCAACACCATCCAGGACAAAGCAGCCCGCTTGATTTCCACCCCATCCACCACCTTAAACATTCACTCCCTCCACCACTGGTGCACCGTGGCTGCAGTGCGTACCATCCACAGGATGCACTGCAGCAACTCACCAAGGCTTCTTTGACAGCACCTCCCAAACCCGCAACCTCTACCACCTAGAAGGACAAGAGCAGCAGGTGCATGGGAACCACACCACCTGCACGTTCCCCTCCAAATCACCCACCATCCTGACTTGGAAATATATCGCCGTTCCTTCATCGTCGCTGGGTCAAAATCCTGAAACTCTCTACCTAAAAGCACTGTGGAAGAACGTTCACCACACAGACTGCAGCAGTTGAAGAAGGAGGCTCAGCGCCACCTTCTCAAGGGTAATTAGGGATGGGCAATAAATGCTGGCCTTGCTGGTGACACCCACATCCCATGAATGAATACAAAAAATGATGAGATGTGCGTTTGATTATGAGGTGTGCATTTGATCATGTGATTTGTGTCTGATTATGAGGTGTGCATTTGATTATACAGTGTGCATTTGATTATATGATGCATATTTGATTCTGAGGTTTGCATTTGATCTTGAGATTTGCGTTTGATCATGAGGTGTGCGTTTGATTAAATGGTGTGCATTTGATTTTGAGGTGTCCGTTTGATGGTTGATGGATTGCGGATTCACTTGTTGCTGCTTAAAAGCATTATAACGGTTTACAGAAATTTAGTGTGTAATTCTATATTGATGGCAAATGTTTTTTGCCATTTCCTTTCACTCATCCTGAGGATTTTTTTCTCTACTTTACAATTATCTTCCCTTTCCTTCTCTCCTCTTCTGAAGACGTGACTCTTTGGTGGGAATGATTCCATGTGAGCTGGCAGCTGTTCAAGTAGCCATTCTTAATCTGTGAGCCCAGACAGTGAGTATCCTCAGGCTTTCTTACCATGGAAAGTATCACAGTCAAGATTGGTGTCTTCACTAGAATGTCCATACACATTCACTTTCCAGAAGAGATCATTAGATCGCAATCAGGACCAGGAAGCTTGGCTGATTATTTTTCTTTCCTACTCCAGGGGCACTGAAGGTACTTGTAAACATGCCAACTAACAGAACATTGAAAAGTTGACATAGTCCCAAAAACGCTAACAATTCAAAATACAACAGAGAACTGAAAAACAATCCTAAATAAAGGTCTAATGCAAAGCTACAGCTTCAAGACAATGAATAATTTAAATTCCCTTTTATTACATTGCATTTCAACATTTTTTACTGGTGTCTTGGGATTCTGTTCTGCAATTCAGTTTTGTTTTTCTGTGAAAACAGAAACACAATAGCCTCACATAAGACAAATGTAAATCAACAGTTACAATGCGAGTTCAGCAGGATATGAACAGGTTATGACTTAAGCCGCAGCTACTTCCAATATTCCAGCTGTTGTATTATTGGCATAAAAAAGTATTGAGGTTCACAAAAGTACAATTTTTGCAGTGGTGGATTAAAATATTTTTTGAAGGGGCAAATGAGCTTCCTGGTGCAATATTTGTTTGGGGGGGGGAGCTGTCTGGAGGCCTGCCTCCCCAGGAAATTTGATTTTTGACACTTTTTTTGGTGCATTTTCCAGCATTTTTGAAGTGTATTGAGATTCTATTACTTTTTTACTTTTTCTGTTCTTTTGCTGTTTTTCCTTTTTTCCATATCCAGAGTTTTTTATGTCCTGCTGTTGAAATGCAGCTTAATCGTGCCTCTTTACCACCTTTAACACATGTGTGCTTGCGTGGTCCCAACCTCTTAAACTATAAGCAATGGACTCGGACTTGAACTAGTTACGTTAGAATAACTCAGTACAATCCAAAAGGGATGTGTCTGAGGTGAAACAAACAAACATGCAAAATAAATTGTGCTGTATGTTATTAAGAGAACAAAACCACTGAACAACTATATTCTGTAAACACTAAGTTAATCTGTGTTTTGACTTAGTTTAGAATCAAATAACCCGGAAGAGTTTATATATATTGCTACCAACACTTTAATGGGGCCACATTCACTAAGCTTTCAGCGCTGAAGCTCTCCAGTCCAGTCTTTGCTTCCTTTTGCTTTTTGTGCAACCTCATATTTTTAATAAAATAAATTCATTTGCTGCCACTTGTCCTTTGCTTCTACACATTAAATACAACCATCTCCAACAAGTGTTCATGAAATACATTGATCAGCAAAGGGAATTGCAACTGAGCTTTCACTGCAATGAGACAATAAAACCGCAATGGCAGTGAAAAAATGTGCTTCAACGTATCTATAAATCCATGTTTAATGTATATTTTAGGTTCTATAACTTTGAGATTTTATGCATTTGTGCTACACAATATATAACCAAGCATAAAACATTGAGGATTATCTGTATTTTCCCCAGATTCAGAAAACATTAGTCTTAATTCATGGACCTGAGCTAGGGTCTTAGTTCAATATTGGGCTATTGAGCCTATTCTACAAACATATAAAACTATCTGTCAATATGATTCTTAGAGCTATGAGGATTAATTAATGGCATTAGATACATAGAAATATTAATATCACAGTCTGCATGATGTATACTTATTGATATTTCTGCATATACATATTAATGCTTTCCCCTTTTAAAATTCAGAGATCACAGAGCAATGTCCAAAATCATTAGTTAAAGAGTTGCTAAACGTCGTTTTGCTGTTACTTGTATGATGTGTGGTTCAATCACAGAACAGCCAAGTCCACTTAAATGAATAACTGATAAAAGAATAAAATGTTTGAGAGAATAAAATCTCCATGAACAAACCCCTTTCCTATCTGTTCCAATGAAAGCTGTCCCTGTTAAATGAATAAAATGTTTAAATGAATTGCAAAAGTCTGAATTTATTCGATTAAGTGCCGTGCTACCTCGCTAAAGCCGTTGTTTTAAGCCCTTTTTGCCGAGGTGTTAAGTTCTTTTTACAGCCATTTCTGACGAGGTGTGAACATCACCCAGCAACCAATTCACTGATGTTTGAGCCTTTTACATCAGGTGCTAGGACTCAACCACATTGACAAGCAATGTGACAAGCATTTTTGTTTAGGTGGAAAAACTGCCTCATCAGGAGCTAATGCTGAAGCTTTGTGACGCTTATAACTTAGCCATGGTTTAGTGGCGCACAAACACTTTGGCAACAAACTGTGGCAAAAACTCTTATCTCTGTGAATAATGGAAATGCCATCTCTGAAGAAGAAGGTTCTTTCTCTTGCTGATAAGGTGAAGGTAATTGCGATACTGAATGGACTGAAATTTCCCAGATTCCCAAAGTGAAATTGCTAAACAGTTTGGTGTATCGCATCCTTTTTTAAAAAAAAAAGATTTGTTGTGTTGCGCTGTAATGTGTAGATTGTAGTGAAGCAAATGACATAAATACACTCAGTTATCTGTAACAACCGTGGGACCTTTTTTTACAGTACTGTAATTATAATCCAGTTTGCTATCCATTGTGAGCTTCTTAACAAAAGATACTACAGTTAAAATGGATAAAAGAATAGAACGGTCAAATGAATAAAATTACTGGACAAAATCATTATTCATTTAACGGTTTTCCTCTGCACATTGCGTTCTTGTTTGAAATTCAGTTCTGCTGCTATTTTTCCCTGATCATAGTATTTCCTCCCCCTTCATCTTTGACTTTAATAAATCCCCGTGTGACGTAGTACAGCTCTAAACACTAATCCTAGAATCATATAGCACAGGTGGCGGCCATTCGGCCCATCATGTCTGTGCCGGATAATTTACATGCAAATGAAGGGCTCGACCACTACTTACAAGCGGAGAAAAATGTTAAAAGTGCACAAAATTTGACATCATGTTGCCGTAGTTGTGCCAAATTCCAAGGTAAGCCTGTGTAGGGACCACACTTGATGCACACGCTCGGGTATCCACACATGTCCCATTTTGTAGATGCATACAGACGACCTTCAGAATATTTGGGAGTTAGAGAGAGAGATTTTAGCGAGGTCAAAGGTGCTATATCAATGCAAGTTGTTGTTGTTGTTGCTGTTGTTGAAGGTGGGAATAGATGTAGGGATACAAAATGATTTAGGGAGAGAGTTCAAGAGTATGGGAGCAAGATAGTTGGAGGCTCTGCCTCCGACGATAGAGTGGAGGGAGAAGGAAATGGAAAATAGATCAGAGTTGGAAGAGTGGAGAGTTCAACCAGAAATGCAGGGTTCGGGGAGGTAGCAAAGAAAAGGAGGGGCATGGCCATGAAGGGATTTGAATACAACAACAAGAATTTTGAAGTTGAGGCCCTTGGAGGACAGGGAGCCAGTAGGGGTAGGCAAGGATCGGGGTGATAGGTGAGCAGGATTTCATGCGGAATAGGATGCAAATGGTGAATGTTGTGGATGAGTTGGAGTTTGAAACTCAGGAGGCCATTGGGGATGGTGTTCAACCAGGAAGAGATGACATGGGTACAGGAGAAGAAGCCATTGCAAGAGATGGTTTGGCAACACTGGGACAGGTGGGAATGGAACCATGAGAGAGCAGCCCCATGTAGGAGAACTGGTGAAGGAGGATGCAATGGCTAATCATGTCAAAGGCCACAGAGGAGTCAAAGAGGATGAAGAGGGATATTGCACCATGATCACAATCATACAGAGTATTGTTGGTGACTTTGACCAGGGCAGTCTCATTGCTGTGGGTGAGACAAAGGCCAGACTGAAGGGATCAACCCTGGTTCAATGAGGAGTGTAGAAGAGCATGCCAGGAGCAGCACCAGGCGTACCGAAAAATGAGGTGCCAACTTGGTGAAGCTACAACTCAGGACTACATGCATGCTAAACAGCGGAAGCAACATGCTATAGACAGAGCTAAGCGATTCCACAACCAACGGATCAGATCAAAGCTCTGCAGTCCTGCCACATCCAGTCGTGAATGGTGGTGGACAATTAAACAACTAACGGGAGGAGGAGGCTCTGCAAACATCCCCATTCTCAATGATGGCGGAGTCCAGCACGTGAGTGCAAAAGACAAGGCTGAAGTGTTTGCAACCATCTTCAGCCAGAAGTGCCGAGTGGATAATCCATCTCAGCCTCCTCCCGATATCCCCGCCATCACGGAAGCCAGTCTTCGGCCAATTCGATTCACTCCACGTGATATCAAGAAACGGCTGAGTGCACTGGATACAGCAAAGGCTATGGGCCCCGACAACATCCCAGCTGTAGTGCTGAAGTCTTGTGCTCCAGAACTAGCTGCGCCTCTAGCCAAGCTGTTCCAGTACAGCTACAACACTGGCATCCACCCGACAATGTGGAAAATTGCCCAGGTATGTCCTGTCCACAAAAAGCAGGACAAATCCAATCCGGCCAATTACCGCCCCATCAGTCTACTCTCAATCATCAGCAAAGTGATGGAAGGTGTCGTCGACAGTGCTATCAAGCGGCACTTACTCACCAATAACCTGCTCACCGATGCTCAGTTTGGGTTCCGCCAGGACCACTCGGCTCCAGACCTCATTACAGCCTTGGTCCAAACATGGACAAAAGAGCTGAATTCCAGAGGTGAGGTGAGAGTGACTGCCCTTGACATCAAGGCAGCATTTGACCGAGTGTGGCACCAAGGAGCCCTAGTAAAATTGAAGTCAATGGGAATCAGGGGGAAAACTCTCCAGTGGCTGGAGTCATACCTAGCGCAAAGGAAGATGGTAGTGGTTGTTGGAGGCCAATCATCTCAGCCCCAGGGCATTGCTGCAGGAGTTCCTCAGGGCAGTGTCCTTGGCCCAACCATCTTCAGCTGCTTCATCAATGACCTTCCCTCCATCATAAGGTCAGAAATGGGGATGTTCGCTGATGACTGCACAGTGTTCAGTTCCATTCGCAACCCCTCAGATAATGAAGCAGTCCGAGCCTGCATGCAGCAAGACCTGGACAACATCCAGGCTTGGGCTTATAAGTGGCAAGTAACATTCGCGCCAGATAAGTGCCAGGCAATGACCATCTCCAACAAGAGAGAGTCTAACCACCTCCCCTTGACATTCAACAGCATTACCATTGCCGAATCCCCCACCATCAACATCCTGGGGGGTCACCATTGACCAGAAACTTAACTGGACCAGCCATATAAATACTGTGGCTACGAGAGCAGGTCAGAGGCTGGGTATTCTGCGGCGAGTGACTCACCTCCTGACTCCCCAAAGCCTTTCCACCATCTACAAGGCACAAGTCAGGAGTGTGATGGAATACTCTCCACTTGCCTGGATGAGTGCAGCTCCAACAACACTCAAGAAGCTCGACACCATCCAAGATAAAGCAGCCCGCTTGATTGGCACCCCATCCACCACCCTAAACATTCACTCCCTTCACCACCGGCGCACTGTGGCTGCAGTGTGCACCATCCACAGGATGCACTGCAGCAACTCGCCAAGGCTTCTTCGACAGCACCTCCCAAACCCGCGACCTCTACCACCTAGAAGGACAAGGGCAGCAGGCGCATGGGAACAACACCACCTGCACGTTCCCCTCCAAGTCACACACCATCCCGACTTGGAAATATATCGCCGTTCCTTCATCGTCGCTGGGTCAAAGTCCTGGAACTCCCTTCTTAACAGCACTGTGGGAGAACCGTCACCACACGGACTGCAGCGGTTCAAGAAGGCGGCTCACCACCACCTTCTCGAGGGCAATTAGGGATGGGCAATAAATGCCGGCCTTGCCAGCGACGCCCACATCCCGTGAACGAATAAAAAAAAAAAAAAAATTCAAAAAGGAAGTGGGGAGAGAGGTTGTCGTAGAGCTGGGTGGCAACGATGAACTCCAGAATCCTAGAGGAAAGGGCAGTTGAAGATGCGGCAGCTGAGGGGACAGAGCATTTTGAGTTTTTTTTTATTTGGTAGGGTGATTAGGGCAGTTTTGAAAGTGGGGAGAACAATGACTGATGGCAGGCAGCAGCTAAAAATGTTGGTAAGCATTGGGCTAAAGGGGAATAGTTGAGTGGTCAGGAGCTGAGTTGGGAGAGGGTCAAAGGAGGGCCTGCCGCTCCTCAGCGAAATCCTCCTCCTAGTCCAGGATAGTGCTGGAGAACAAGGACAACCCAAGGCTCCCTTTTTCCATGATTAACCACCTCTGCAAACCTTTCCCCTGCCCCTCTGCCCTCACCTCAAATGCTAAGTGGGAAAAACTTATGGACTTCTTCATTCCCAAGATTGAGATCATCCGTGTAGCTGCCTCTGCTGCTTCCTTCCCTACTTCTCCCCCTGCACCCAAATCCTCCCCCCCCCACCCGAGTCACTCACCTGTTCTAGCTCCAATCTCTGACCACTCTATGGTTTCTCTCCTATGCTCTCTCCATGTTATCTCTTCCCTGCTGTTCCCTTGATTCCCCTCCCCACTCAAGTCCTGATCACTCAGCTACCCATCTAGCCCTTATTCTAGCTGACATTATTAATGGCTTCCTTTCCTTGAGCTCTGTCCTGCTCTCTTTCAAAACTGCTGTCATGTTCCTAAAAAAAAACAACCTTCAACCTATATGCCCGCCCCAATACTGCCCCAGCTCTAACCTCCCTTTCTTCTCTAAAGTCCTTGAGGATGTTGTTGCCTCCTTGCTCCTTGTCCTTTTCTCCCCGAACTCCCTGTTTAAATCTCTTTAGTCTGGCTTCTACTACCCATCTCACAGACCAAGGTTGCCTTCACCCTTGACATAAATGACATTTTCTTTTACTGACCATGGTGAGTTATCCCTCCTTGTCTTCCTTCATCACTTCTCCTCCATTATCCAGCTCATCAGGACTGCCCTAGTGTGCTTCCACTCCTATCTGTCCAAACACAGCCAGCACATCTCCAGCAATGACTTGTTTTCCCATCCCCGCCCATTCACCTCTGGAGTCCCACAGAAGACGTGCTTGGCCTTTCCTGTGCCTCATTTACAAACTGACCCTTAGTGACATCATTTGCTGGCATGGGGTCAGCCTCCACCTGTATGCTGATGATACCCAAATCTCCCGTTGCACCTATTCTCTCAACCCTACAACCACCTCTGTGCTGTCAGACTGCCTGTCCAATGTTAAGTCATGGATTAGTTCAAATGTCCTCCAACTTAACATTGGGAAGACCAAAGCCATCACCTTCAGATTCTGACATAAATCCTGCTCGCTTGCCACTGACTCCATCTCCATCCCCTGCCATTCGTTCAGGATAAACCAGGCTGTGAAAACCTTGGTGTCCTGCTGAACCCAGAGGTAAGTTTCAAACCCTTCTTTCATATGACTTTGGCCTTTTGTCCATCCCTCCCCTCCTTTTGTCTCACCATTGATAGCAGAGACTTTAGCTCCCTTGGCCCTACTCTCTGAACTACAATTCCCTCCACTTCTCTCTCCACCTTTAAAACCTTCTCAAAACACATCTTTTCAACAAGCTTTAGGTCACACCTCCTAATCTCTCCCCCGTGGCTCATTGTATGTTCCTTTTACTATATTTTCCCCCTCCTCTCTGCAAAGTGGCTTGGGATATTTTTCCACGTTAAATGCGCTATATAAATGCAAGTTGTTCTTGTTGTTGTACAGTTAACGAAAGTACTGTTTGGTTAAGGAGAGTTTCCAATACTGACTACCATGCAATGATGCCTGCTGGACATCGGGTGAGGACAGGATCAGGGCTTGGCTCTGATATCCCCATAGTAAAATAACTTGCTAACGCTCACTGTCAAGGCTCCGACATGAATAATAGCCACTTGGGTGAGACAGAGGTCAACCAATACCCATGAAACTAGTACCCTCAGGGAAACAGAAACAGTAATTACTGTCCAGCAGAGCATTGAAATGACACTGAAGGTGGCTTGTGAGAGTTAATGAGAAGTGCAGCAAATTTTTTTGTCAAAAAACTGTGAAATCCAACGCACGTAGTTGGGACAAGCTGTGCTCATTAATAATAGTGCATTGAAAATGGGTTTTAGAACCACCTAATATATTTACATTGATGTCTGTGAATGTGTGTGGGTGTGTTTTTAAAGCAGTTTTGTTTATCTTAAATGTTAATGCTTTAAATAAAAAAACAGATAAACCAATCTTTTCGTAACATATTTGGTCTGTTAACTTTTCAATGACTGATGTGTAATTGAAATGAAAACAGACACTTGCTGATTCATTGTCACGTCATTGCCCTCTAAAAGACTCCTTTCAGCCTTCTTATACTGCTTGTATGAGAATTCTCCCTACTTCTCTCAGTCTTTTGCCAGGGTCCATCAACTCATTGCGAGTCTTGGAAGTTGCTGCCACTGTCCACATTAAAGTACTCAACATTAAAGTAATTTTCCACAAGTAATCCCTCACGTCCTGTGACTAGAAGCGCGATCAAATGTGTAAAGTATCTGATACTGTAGCATGCCTGGGGTGAACAATAAACCCCTTGTGGTCTTGATAAGCCCACTGAATGTAATATGAGATGCCTCATACTCTCTTGGTTTCTTGGACAGATTATATTTCTCAGGCAATAAAACTACTAATCAGATTGATTAAGAAATAATATTAAACTGAAATAAGAGTAAGCACAGCAGATTTCACTAGATTACAAACCAGAAATTGTTATAAACTAACAGAAACATCTCAAAGTCCTTTAGGCTTTTTGTAATAATACTTAGTTTCCATAATGCAAAGTTTATACGTGAAGTCAACTATTCCCAGAATGTGCTCGCTAGTCCCAGTTTGTCAACTGTCCAGCATAGGAGAAATTCACTGAAGAAATCTTAATACGGACCCCCTAATTTCCCCACTCATGGCTTTGAAGGTCGGATTAGAACAAAGAAAGATCAAAAGGGATACCATCACAATAGACAATGCTGTTAATCAAAGATAAGGTTTAAGGACAACAATTGGCCTGACAGGATTTCCCAGTACAATACAAATGCTAATTGTATCAATATATCCATATGATTTATATCAATTAGTATTAATTGTATTCAGGTGATGCGTATCAATTGGGAATAAAGGCTTGGAAGCAACTGAAGACCAGGCTCTAGTATTCTATCCTTCACCACTGGGCTATCCAATTTATTACAACATACCCTCAGGACATCTCAAGCTGCCTTACAACCAAACTGTTTATTTTTAAGTGCAATCGCAGTTCTTATACGTACAATACAGTAGCCAATTTTCACACAGGGTTCCATAAACATTGAGTGACTAGCTAATCTGTTTTTGCTCTTAAAATAGTACCAAGTAATTGTTTACATCTACATAAGAATGGTAGATAGGGCCTTGGTTTAACATTGCATCTGAAAGAAAGCACCTTCAACAATTCTCCAATATTGCACTGAAGGACCAATTTTGGTTCATGTCTGTACTGAGGCTTGAACCCAGAACCTTCTGACTCAAAGGTAAAAGTATTACCACTGAGCCTCAATGACATTTTAACAAAGTAGGCCTTCTACAGAACGAGGTTGGATGTTTTACCTGATGGGCAGGTCGTCCTAAACCCCCGACTCCCCCCACCCCCAATCCCGCCGTCTCCCTCTATTCCCCCCCCACCCCGACTCCCCATCCTAGTCTCCTTCTCTCCACTGAGCCACCAACCCCCGACCCAGTATTTCCTCTCTCCCCAACTCCCGAGACCCCCACCCCCCACTGACTGCCGAGACCCCCACCCCCATGTCTCCTGAGCACCCGCCTTCTGTCATGACTCTAAACTGATCCCAGCAGACCAGCCAGTCCCGGCTCTCTGCGGAGACGGGTGGGGGTGGGGTGCTGATGTCATCAAACCGAAGGCTTCTCTGTGGAGGCAGCCGGTGAAGTCACGGAGCTGGTGAGGGTGCTCCTGCAGTGGGAAATTTAAAGTATGAAGATCTCCCAGGAGATCTATGCCCCATGCTCTGAGACTCCCGGTCAATCCAGGAGAGTTGGTAACCCTACATAAAATATAGGATTGGCCTTGTTGCCCATCTTCCTGAAGCTGCGGCCTGTTTCAATGCTCTTGCTCGCTGCCCTTTCTGAGATTACAATCTTCTTCATCATCATCATTATCCAGAGAGACACTGAGTGGAGAAAGTTCCTAGTTCTCTCGGAATGTGATATTACAGTACTCACAAATGCATTGCGGTCTTTTCTGATGACACTTGGAAAAACATCACTATTCCTTCATCGTCGCCGGGTCAAAATCCTGGAACTCCCTACCTAACAACACTACGGGAGAACCTTCATCACACGGACTGCAGCGGTTCAAGAAAGCGGCTCACCACCACCTTCTCAAGGGCAATTAGGGATGGGCAATGAATGCTGGCCTCGCCAGCCATGCCCACATCCCATGAATGAATAAAAAAAAATTTACCCTCTAGAAGAGGAAGTCCCATTTCTCTATCACTCTTACTGTGATGAATTTAAATCTCATATGAATGGCAAACAAGATGAAGATATATATACTTGTACTGTTTATATATATATTAATGATATTAATATTCCTGTATCTTTAACAGCCTTGGTGTTTGATACTGCTGGATTTGGATAGCTTATTTTCCAGGGTCCAGCAAACATTTGCTCACTAAAGCGATGCACATACACAAATCTTTGAAGGTAGCAGGACAAGTTGAGAAGGCTGTTAAAAAAGCATATGGGATCCTGGGCTTTATTAATCGAGGCATAGAGTACAAAAGCAAGGAAGTTATGCCAAACCTTTATAAAACACTGGTTAGGCCTCAG